>NC_136995.1:12201276-12306276 GCF_032717465.1 Coenobita brevimanus
ATCGGCGTATCTTTTTGTCTATCAGTCTAGCCCTCTATCTATCTCTATCTATTTATCTATCTGTCTATCTATCGTCACACATTTACCTAAAATTCACATCTACAAATTTACACATATTAATGCAGAAGGACACCTGTAATCCAGCGTAGCTATTTTTTTTTTCCTATATTTATCTTTTTCCTTCCTCTGTTCATCTTGTAAAAAAAAGAAAGAGAAAAAAGGCTTCATTTCCAAGGGTTTCATGGGGTGACTAAAACCAATATCCACCTTGAATGATGTTATAGAGACGCCTTCACGCGATGGCACCGATAATACTGGTCGGTTCCTCTGCCCCCTTTTACTAGACGTCCCCCAACTCCCTCCCTAATCCCCAGAACGAGGATAGTGGACAGCAGTAGGACAGTTTCAGCCTGCAGTCCACTGGGTTGATGCTCAGATAAGCCTAAGACCACCACGACAATGCAGTACAGTGTCTGTTTCATTCCAATCAGACAACCTCCAGTCGATTAGATATGACTACAAACATATCTCGCAGTCAAGGGGTTAATGAAGATCCTACCCAACCCCACCTGTTCGAAAAATCTCACCTGTGTTGAAAATTAGTCTCTGAAAATAATAATAAAACAATAGACTACTTCACCTCATTAAGGGGCTAATACTCTCAGGCTCCTATGACTCACTCAGCTGAATAAAATCGTCTGGCGTTACTGGAATAAAGTACCAGAACTGTCCCAACCATGAAAGGGTCAATCAGCCTGAACCAACCCAAGGCCATTCTAAAGTTAGCCTAATTTACGACCTCCATCAAACTGCCTTCAGTGGATCTCTGTCTTGTGTTATTCTGGCACGCGAATGAAAATCTAACTAACCCTCCTCAATCAAACCACCATAACCCAATCTAACCTCTTGTAACTTGAAAAAAACACAACCAGTCCAAACTCTGCTAATTAACCTAACTTGCTCCATCTACACCTAATACAACCAAACCTAACTTATCCCAGTCCAACTTGACTTATCTTTTACCCTAATCCAACGTTAGGTAACCAAATTAATCCTAAACATATCAAACTACCCTCATTCAAACACAAAATCTAACCCAAACTAACCTAATCTGCCTACACTACACCTCTCCTAACCTAGCCAAACCTAACCTAACCTGCCTGCCCACAACTCTGCCTCGGCTAAGCAACCCTCCCTCCTGCCACAGAGGGTGAGGTGGAGGGACTGAAGGAGGCGGCCAGCGGGAGTAATGCAGCGGTGGAGGCCCTTAGGCAGGAGGTGGAGGCACTGAGGCAGCAACTAACACAGGATAACCAGGAATATAAGTAAGGACACGCTTCTACAGCCTCAGTTCTTTCGTCTTGTTTATCCCTTACTTAGTTCACATTTATGTCGTGTGAATGGGTTGTATCTTTTACCTAGTCTCGTCTAATACTGTTTTCCTGACTATAAATCCTAACTGGCTATAATTATCAGTGTGTGTGTGTGTGTGTGTGTGTGTGTGTGTGTGTGTGTGTGTGTGTGTGTGTGTGTGTGTGTGTGTGTGTGTAAACGAAATAGCCTTTTTTTGGGGGGGAAGGGGCATAAAATGTATACAAATATTGTCATAAATAATGTCACGACCGATCACAGTATGGGAAAAGTAAGCTCTTATTTGCTGTGTGGACTACAGGAAGAGACGAGCACAAGACGAAGAAAAGACCGCCCATATCCGAGAAGAATTACGTGAAGCCCAGGAGCAAATATGTCGGCAGGAGGAGCAGGCTAGGGTGCATGGAGGCCTGTACCAGCAGGCTGTGGAGAGGCTGAAGCAGACGGAGGGGCAGGCGGCGCAGGCACAGCAGAAGGTAAATGTTGGTAATGTTGGTAATTGTTGGTCTGTTGGCAGGGCGAAACTGGAGGACGTGACGCGAGGTTTGGCAGCATTGTCACCCGCCATAACCGCCACAACGGCAACAAGTGACGTACGCCAAGCCGACTACCCGACCGTCCCTGCAACAAGTGACAAAGGGGAGCCAGAAGCAACAAAGGACTCCATCGATCCCATTCCACCCGACCCTCCAGCTCGTAAAAATGAAGGTGAGCCGAAAGAGTCAGTGGAAGATCATGATGTGGATAGAGAAAAGGAATTCGTGGCTGGGGGTGTTAAGGATTCAGAGGACCAAGAGGAAAAGGGTGATGGTGAGGAAAGGGAGAACAGAAACCAACCCGACGAAGAAAAAGAGAAAACATCAGAATATGTTGGTAAAGAAAATGAAGATGCGGAAAACGAAGATGAAGAGAACTGTGGGGGAAAAGAAAAAGATGGTAATGATAAGCAAAGCGAGAATAAGAAGAAACACGAGGAAGAAAAGGAAACACCAGGAAATACAGATGACGACAGGAAATTCAAAGATACAAACATCGGTGAAGACGACAAGAAGGAAGATGAAAAGGAAAGCGAAAGAAGTCAAGACGAGGAGGAAAAAGCCAAAAAAGCAAAAGATGTAAATAAAGATGATGAGGAGCACAGGCAAGAAGAAAATGGCAAAGGCAAAGATGGCGACAAGGAAGATCAGGACAATGAGGAGAAGGAAAAAAAGGCGGATGAACACCCAGACACAGAGGATGAAGAAAACACTGAAGAAAATGTAAACCAAGATGGAGAAGGCGACAAGGAAGAACATGGCGAGGAAATGGAGGCCGAAGGAGTGGCTAGTGAAGACGAGAACACTGATGAAAAACAAGACCTCGAGGACAACGAAAAGGACTCAGACCCTTCAAGAGCCCTCGTTAAGGCGGACAACTCGACTCCTCAAGACAACACCGAGGACTACCCAGACCCCGACTGCTCTAAATGCGCTGCGCTCACGAAGATTCTGGAAATCCTAGGGGGCGCGATGGACAGCCTGGAAACGGACCTAGGACGCCAGGGTAGCAGACTGGACCGCCTGACGCAGCGAAGTACCCAGCCCTGCGAGAACTGCCTCAAGTACCAGCTGATGTTTTGGGCGGTGTACACTCGACTGGATTCAGTGGATAAGTACAGTCACTTGCTGGGGGACAGAATTGATGATCTTTCTCGGAGGTAATCATCTTTCCCTTTTCTTTCAGGCTTCCACAATAAAATCATGTTTCTGGTCACGTCCATACCAAATACTTGCTGGCGCGGGCTGGAGTTCTACATCACCGTAACCCTTGAAATCCTGGCTCACAACCTCCCACATCAGCAAGCATCTGGAGTGGACACGGCCTCTGGCTAATGAAGCTTATAAGAAGTGCATGTTTTGAAATCTGAGACTGGGAAAGTATAACTAAAATGTACACAGTCGCCTGCTTAAAGACAGAACTTGCGACCTTTCACGAAGCTATTTATTATTTTTTTTTCCAACTTATTCATTAAAGTATATTTCAAGATAAACTTATAGAAACCATATATAAGACAATACCACAGTCAAGATGCATGATAAAAGCCGCCGAGCAATAGTACATCCTTAACTCTTACAGAACACGTGGATGTCCAGCAAAAATCCTGGTTCCGCCCCTGCATACAGCTTATATTGATCCCTTCACAACCATGGGGCTCTCCTGGTCTGAATTTAACCCTTACAATCCCATTACTATCTTTTTTATTCTGCTCCTGTTATCCTCACACGAACTGGCCCAGTTTCGAAATTTCTTAGAGGCAGAGGGGTTGGATATGACTTTCACGAACCCCTTTCACTAACGCAGATCTCCCTCAAGATGAATAAAATCGTCTGAAAAAGAAGAATACAATAATAAAGCATCGGACTGAAGGGGTTAATTCTCTGGTAGCGGCGAGAAAACACTATACTATTTTTACTTTTAGCCCAAAATTGCCATCTCTCCATTTCTAGTGCTGAGATGTAGAAACAGATTAACACTACCGTATTATGCTTGTCACAAAGTGCTATGGAAAGGATGTGGAACCAGAGCACTGTCTTTCCATGCCACTGATCTACGTGAAATGAACAACAAAAGGACGATAATCTGGATAAGTATAGGTGAAAAAATCAAACACATCATCGCAGTGAACGGGTTAACTTTGTGGGTCCTCTGCTGCTACCCTGAATACAAATAACTTTACTGTGTCCACAAATAATCACTTATATACATTTTTTTCCCCGCAACTTTTCGACTGCTAGTACTTCCCAGCTGTACAAAATCGTCTGGAACTGTCCTGAACAATGTACCTTAATGTGTCTGAAGCAGGGTAATGACTGAGGGAGGTACGGTTTAAGCTCTGACTCTTAAGGCCCCTCTCAGCTAAGGAAAATCGTCTGTTATTGATCTAAATGTATACGCAAGGGTAGACAGAGCGGCGAAGGGTTTTTAACAATGACCTGGTAGCTAATGTAATCGTATTTAAGTCTGCGATACCCTCCCCCCCCTCCAACCCTAGCGTGTTCAACTTTGGCCTAATCGAGAAGCACGTATCGATTGGGTATAGAAAGAGAGAAGATAATTACAAAATAAGACAGAGGAATATAACAGGATAACTAGAGTAAAATGATTGTTGATTCGAATTAAAATAAGATGACGGGTTAAAAAGAGGGAAGTTAATTACAGAATAACAAGCGTAATATGATCAGCTATTCTAATTAATCTGATGCACATATTATAGGTTAGACAGACATGATAAAGTAAAATGATCACTGATTAGAATGAAACTGATATTACGGGTTACACAGCGAGAAGATAATAACAAAAATAATTATGAAAACAGAATGATAAATTAGTAGACCTAAACTGAAAATTCTCTCTCTCTCTCTCTCTCTCTCTCTCTCTGCATATTTAGCAACAGTTCTTCCAATACTCTCTCTCTCTCTCTCTCTCTCTCTCTCTCTCTCTCTCTCTCTCTCTCTCTCTCCATAGAAATAGAAATAGCAAGAGTCGGCTTATAAATGATGAAGTGCAATTAAACCATACTAAACGGGTGAGCCTCTCAAATGCCTCTTACTATACCCGCGTCAGTCAAACTTGTCTTTTAGGCCCCGCCCCCTTCCTGAAAGCCTGGGGTGGAATTCTTGAAGGTGTTTACGATGGAATTCCTGTCGTATATGAGCTTTCACAGGATGGGCAACGACATTAGAGTTTTCTCCATCATGCGGTACGTCAAAAACAATTCCTGCTTGAGAAAAACTGTCATAGATATTACCTGTTTTGGATGGAAGGTTTGAGAAAGAAGACAGCAACAAACTTCCCATGTCTCCAGTTCTTCCCGCCAAAGTAAATCATGGTTACGACAAGGAGTTTATCATAAATACCTGAGAATCCCACCTCCTGCCTCAAGTATATGGCCTCCCGCTCTCTGGATGGTGGGTGAGGGGGTAGGGCTAAAGAGACATGTTACCTGGCGGTGAGTATACAAAGGGAAAAAATATAAATAAAAAAATGCATGGCTCTAACGGGATTTCCTAAGAACTGGACACTCCTAAAGGGGCTAACTTGGAAACTGCATGGTGTAAAAAGGTTTACTTAAAATAAATAAGGTCGTACTGCAAGGGGTACTTAAGAAAAAGGTGTTAAGATTGATATGGGAACTACGAGGCCCTAATCTGTTGCTTCATTAACCCACTGAGCCCGGTGATGTCTGCTTATTATTCATGGCATCTTCTGACGGTTTTATTCAGCTCACGATAGATATTTTGCACTGGGAGAGCCAGGTACAGTCCCCTACAAAAGTTCTGTTCCCCCACCCGACCCTTAGAAACCCAGAACATTTATATTAGCCTGTGAAAAGTTGCATGTGGTCACTATAATCTATCTATCTATCTATCTATTGTCAGACGCCTTAATGGTAACGGGTGGCCACAAACAAATCGCCTCCATGTCGCCCTGTCCCCCGCCATTTCATTGCCCTGCTCCCAGCTTACACCCCCCTCTCTCATATACCTCTCCACTCCATCCCTGCATCTCATCCTTGGCCTCCCCCTCCCTCTCCTCCCCTCCACCTCACTCTCATACACTCTCCTCGGCAGTCTCTCACTCTCCATCCTCTCCACATGGCCAAACCACTATAATCAACTGGGCTAATTAGACAGTTATATTTAGTTAACTGTTACTTTCAACTTCCAAAACATATTTAAAATTATGAGCATCTGATGGGAAGGAAGACGAACAAAACTTCAAGGCAACTGAACATCTTTTACCAAACCCCTTAAGAAGTCTTCCATAAACTGAATAAAATCGTCTGGTAATGGCAAATATGTAGTAAAAAATAAATAAATAAATAAATGTCAAAGTCGCAAAAGTCTACGGGAATGAAGCACTTGTTACGAAAAATGTTACCCAAAAGAGCGTCAAGGGGTTAAAGTCGCAAAAATCTACGGGAACGAAGCACCACTTACGAAAAATGTTAATGATAAGCTGACGGACAGGGCCGGAGCCAGAGATGCTCCCGTATCTAAAAACGCAGGAAAATGGGTTAACGCTCTTCTCTCTCTCCTTCCCGACAGAGTGGTGAGCTGGCAGGGTTGGTGAGGGCAGGGGAGCAGGAGCGGACCTCTCTACTAGGGGAGCTGACCTTTCTTCGGCAACTGTTAGCTTCCTCCACACTACCCCCTCTCCACCCTCCTCTTCCTCCTGTCGCGGTCGATACCACTCACCCACCGCACCACACCACACTACCACACCACACCCTACCCCAACAACCAGCATACCACACACAGCAACCATACATAACCTTACCACAACCAACAACACAACCATCACAACACACCCTACCGCAACAACCACCATACCACACACAGCAGCCATACATAACCTTACCACAACCAACAACACAACCATCACATCAATCGCAACTCCAACCACACCAACCACCACAACCACAACTATATCTCACGCTACCACAACCACCACCACAACTACCACAATCACCCGGTCACCATTTCACACAATCCATTGGTAGTTATTTAAAGGGACCAAATGTTAATACACTTAGCCGAGTTGTTTTAGCAGCTACTACCACTACCATCACTACCACCACAACTACCACCATCACCACTACCACAACTACCACCATCCCCTCAGATATTTTAGCGACAGACGAATTATTTAAGGATATAAGTATAGCTCCGGGTGTAAAGCTGTCTCATCTTTATAAGTTATCTTAATCTCTCTCTCTCTCTCTCTCTCTCTCTGCATATTTAACAACAGCTCTTCCAAATCTCTCTCTCTCTCTCTCTCTCTGCATATTACAACAGTTCTTCCAATACTCTCTCTCTCTCTCTCTCTGCATATTTAACAACAGTTCTTCCAGTACTCTCTCTCCCTCTCTGCATATTTAACGGTTCTTCCAAATCTCTCTCTCTCTCTCTCTCTCTGCATATTTAACAACAGTTCTTCCAGTACTCTCTCTCTCTCTCTCTCTCTCTCTACGGTAATCTGTACAATATGTCTCAGAAATAAAACTGGCACATACATTGATTCCGTGTTCTTTCCCCCAAATTTAACATCTTCAGTCCGTAGTTATTCTTTTTCCTTTGCTTGTGTCAGACGATTTTATTCAGTTTACAGGACTCGCTTATAGAAAGGGGTCAACTCTGGAACTGTCTCCCTCTGTCTGTATTTCCTACTTCCTATGATCTCCAGTCTTTCAAACGCAGTGTGTCCAGGCATCTCGAAATGAACTGATCTTCAATTTGGCTCTCTTTTGTATTTTTTTTTTCTTGGAAGGAACGGTTTGCGGGCTCCTGGCCTTTGGTTCCTTCTTCCTTGCATTAAAAAAAAAAGATATTTAACCCTTCCAGGTCAAAAAGTTCCCACTAAGCTGAGTAAAATCGTGTGAATAGAGAATGATATAAAAAGTACGCATGGGGTCTCAAGATTTAAGGAGAGTGACCAGCCTCATTCGTCCCTGAGCAGCATTACGGGAGCTACAAACCCCAACCATCCGGATGCACACCTTTCCCGGCCCCATCCGATCGCAGCTCTTTGCCCCACTAGAGCACCGGACGTCATTTGGATACACATTGTTCCATGGTTAGCAAGAAATAATTTGTCCTGTCACCCACTGCAAAGGAAGGAATGGAATAATAAAGAACAGCACCGAACCAGGAAATGGCAACATGGCACTAAGTCGGCGTTGATAAATATGGCGTCGGCAGAAATGATGGAAACGGCCGTGGCAGAGTTGGCATCGACGGTTAGTGTTGGCAGAGTCGGCGTTGACAGACAACGTCGAGTCAGTGATGGAAGTGTCAACGTTGAGTATCAGCGTTGGCAGAGTCAGCGTTAAAATAATCAGTGTTGGCAAGGTCGGCGTTGACAGAGTCGGCGGACTTGACCCTTCCAGTACGGAAAGCAGGGTCGACGTAATGGGATGTCCTTAAAATATCCATACCATAAATCCAAATGTCCAGGCTGACACGAGGAGAGGGAAATATACGCCAGATGAATTATGGATATCTCAAGAAGAGTATGAGCAGAAGAGATGAAAACAATAAGGAGGGAAAGACTGGAGACAAAGCCCCTTTTAGTCGCTTCTTACGACAAGCAAGGATACTGGGAAAGTGTTCTTCCCCCCCTTCTCCTGGGGGTACCCACCGTAAAGTCACCTTAGTTATATTACACTGAGTAGGTGGGTGGTGAACAAGATACTATAAAATAATATGAATAGGCCTACTGTGTTTAACTGTGACCGTTTTGTGATTATCAACTGAACTTTGTTGTCACTGTGTTTAAGGAAGGGACTGAAGTTTACCATACCAAACGACACACACTACATGCACCACCAGGAGTCACTGAGCTATGTTGCAAGATTCTGAGGTTAATGCAAACTAATCATTTAAATGCAATATGTCTTATTACATATCTCTGAGTTGACGACACTAGTTTCATCCTTAAGGTCATCAGTAATTTCATCTAATAAATGAGTTTCAGACGGACAACAATAATTACAGGGCACTATCCTAAATTTTTGGAGAGAGAGACTTGACCACGATATTGAGTAAACTTCCCTCCTATGACGTACTCTTACTTTCAAGTATTACTACCTCAACACGATTTTCTTTGGGTAAAGAGGGCACCCCTGTAGTGAAACTAGATATATCTAATCCCTAAAGGATACCTGTAATATGAAAGTGTTCAGTAGATACTGTATATGAAGTTGAATAATGACTAAAAAAAAAAAAAACAATACTGGCGACCGAGTTAACAGACGGCCTGGTCCCCTATTCACTTAGGGGTAAAACTCTAAAGAAGAAGAAATATTACTGGACCATCCATCCCACCGATCAGCATACAATCAAAAAAAAATACTGCGATCTACCGGCATATAAATAATATAAAAGGAGAAAGATAAACGGAACATCCTAAAAACAAATACGAATATGGATGTGTTCTGCAGCTTTATCAAATTATTATAAAACCTCTGTATAAAACAACCGTGACCCTGGAGTGACTCGAACACCCAGCCTTCTGATCTGGAGTCAGACGCGCTACCATTGCGCCACAGGGCCGCCTCACTCTTAACCCCTTGCCGGTTGCAGAATTTGACCGCAATATTACTGCAAATTGCACTACTTCCCTACATGTATAATGAAAATAAATAAGCTTAGCATTAACAACTACCTCTCTTGAGACTATGTTCATGATAATATTTAATTCAGGCAACTAATGACAACCAAAAACAAGAAATATTCTCACTCAGCCTCCTAATCTAGCATTATCACGCATAAGCAGTTATAGGGTATCGTAATATTTGTGGCAAACATCATCGATATATTCCAAACATTTCACGGTGTATTTTTACCATTTTAGTCAGAGCAATATCTACAGTATATATCTAAGAAAATCGTGTGCACAAGGAAGCCAGCAATTACATTACATTTTATTCAGTTATTCATTTTTTTAACATAACGACAAGTTTCCTTATCTTTACTGGTGTAAGGCAAAACTTCCCACATGCAAAGTCTACAGATATCAGTAATAAAAAGACACGCCCGAACAGGGACTCGAACCCTGGACCGTTAGGTTAAAAGCCTAACGCTCTACCGACTGAGCTATCCGGGCTCGATATGCAACGGAACATATTGCATAAATGTACTATATGAATTATCCCTATATTTCATTATAATCCAGTTTAACACATTTGAAAAGTCCACACAATCATTTAAAGACCTTATATTTTTTACCTGACGACCGGACGGTTTACACTTAGGGATGTTACCGATTTCAGTCATGTAATTACCACTGTTGTATTTGCCTCCGCTCTCTCTCTCTCTCTCTCTCTCTCTCAATAAAGCCTTGCTACCTTCTTATTTAATTCCTCATGGGCAGTCTTTTGAAGCGCCTTAACCTACTAAACAACCTGGCGCTCATTTGTGGCAGCATGGTTACCACTCATTATTTACAGGGGCTTTCTAGCAATACAGGAAACCATGTGGCTAAGTCTACAAGCGCTACATCGAGTGAATGGATGGTAGGCACCCCCATTACCATGGTTTTCGTTTAATCTGAACCTAAATGGCGTTCTAATTAATAACTGACACCCATACCCTATACTCCCGATAGGACCGCTAAGCACTTGAAATAACTTATAAAAGAGTATTCAGTCGTAACTTTGAATTGGTAGGAAATTATATTAAAAAAAAAAAAAAAAAGGAATAGATAGAAATCCATACATGGAGTCGGAAACCGAAAACGCACACACACAATCACAAACGTCTATCTATCTATAGCCCGACGCCCTAATCCCGCAAAGGGTGGCCGCAGACAAAACGCCTCCAAGTCGCTCTGTCACCCACCATTTGACTACCCTCCCCCCAACTCACCCCCCCCTCCCTCATATACCTCTCAACTCCATCCCTCCACCTCATCCTCGGTCTACCTCTCCCTCTCCCTCCCTCCACCTTACCTACATACACCCTCTTAGTCAGTCTTTCAATCAGAAACGTGAAGTGGAAAAAAAAAATAAACAGGAACAACTCGCTAAGGAAAATAATATATATATATATATATATATATATATATATATATATATATATATATATATATATATATATATATTACCGCCTTCGTTGAGGGTAGGTAATGTTTTTGGTCACGTCTGTTACAAGGAGCCTACATGTGGTGGTACTGTGTACCCTGGGTGAAGCAGCTGCATTTCCAACCCAGAAACCAAACCTCACGTTTCCCTGCATCTCGTCGTGGAGGACTCTCGTCCGACCCTGGCGAGGCGCTGTGCACCCTGTACCGTTGATGTGTACCGTACTCTACTTGTAAGACGTCTCCACAGATGCAGTTGTTTTCCTGTTGTCGACGGGTTTGTTCGCCCGGACAGACCAGGGATCAGCAATAGCAACCATACTGGTGATGATGATTATGGGTAAACTCCTCCAGTTGGGAAACTCCCACATCTCTTGTTCTGAAACCAAATTACCTGTTACACTCTTAAGGAAAATTATCGGAGGCTTGTATTATTTGCTTTAGCTGCAGGGGCAGGGAAAGGTAACTGCAGAATCACCCATGTCTCTAGTTTCCCCCCCTTCCCCCTCAAAAAAAAAAAAAAAAAAAAAAAAAAATACGACAGAGAATCGGCCGTAAATATCTTGAAGCATGTCACTCCTGGCAAAGTCACCTACAGTTCGTTCCTTCTAACCAGGCGGAGATTTGGTCTTTTGCAGTTTATTTCCCGTAGCTGAGAGCTCAGAGGCAGAATATGAACACTACGGCTTTACATTCTTTCCACAGCACTTCTTCATGGCTAGCAGCATGATGTAATGATCAGTTACAGAGCCGTATTATCAAACCTTATGTATCGAAGGGAAAGGCAGACCCACAGTATATTGCATGGTACTTGAAACACACGACAGAAAGTAAAGGAAGTTTAGCTTTTTTACTTCAGTGGCACAAATGAAATATATATAGACTTCATATGGGTAAATTACAATAAAATGATACCCTTAATTACACATAAACAAATGGCAAAAACTCTTGAAACATGTCAAAACAAAGACTCACTACTTGAAACAGAAAATAATAACACAAGTTCACCTACAATATCCGAAATTCTGCAGTTAAATAGTAAGCTCTTATTTCAAGTAGCCTACAGTAATCAATCATCAAGGATTATTTAATTTCAGCAAATCTTCCCAAACTGGTGTCGTCTTTCCCTGGTTACCGATTCTTTTATTCTATTGGCACGAGCTCTAACTTACAAATTTTTTTTTTACAGATGAACAGAGGATGGTGACACAAATATACAAAATAATCCATACACCAGATTACAGGTGTCCTCCATTAAAAAAAAAAAAAAAATCTGAAACAGTTGGACTTAAACTGTTGTAGGTTGAAGTTTGGGAGGACACTTGGGTGGGAGGGGAGGGGAACTGCAATTCTCAGACCCCTGCCTCATGAACACCCATTTTTTTTTTACCTGTCAGATGAATACTTAGATGGCTGTCCTACACTCGACCAAATCAACCCCTTTTCCCATCCTTCCCGTAAATCAACCCCTTTTCACATCCCCCTTCCCCCCAAATCAACCTCTTTTCCCATCCATCTTCCCTCCAAATCAACCCCCAAACCAACCTCTTTTCCCATCCCTCTTCCCCCAAATCAACCTCCTTTCCCGTCCCTCTTTCCCACAAAGCAACTCCTTTTCCCATCCCTGTTCCCCTAGCCTCTCACAAATCTCCGAACTGGACATGGCAGCATCTACAGACTCCTAATCATCAAACTTCCAAAATTTATCATGCTGCATCTGCTTCTCTACGTTAGCCTCACGAACGGAGCTACGTCTGGTAAAGTGTCGTTCGTATTCTTAAGTCACGAAGAAAACGAACCCGTTGTAAGAAAATGTACTATCTAATAAGCCAAAAATAATTGAAAAAGTCTGATGGTTTCACAGGTGCTGTTTAAGTTACAATCAGGGAATAAGGCGATTTGCAAGGTCTCTTCTGGAAAGAGAGAGAGAGAGAGAGAGAGAGAGAGGAAATTACAGTCAAGCAGCACTTAGCTTCGTCCAAGTTGTCTCGGATCCCAGTCCTCTTACAGCTGCCACAGTTCTCCACGCAGAAGACCATGCAACAGCAGCCGCGTCCATGGTTTGGGGTGCAGTGGAAGGTCCATCAGTTGCACGTGCTCCAATTCGATATTTTCTGAGGCTTCCTGGGCGCACTCGTTTCTTTTATCGGGCTTTTTTTTTTTTTTTTTTTTTCAAACATGGACCGAATTTACCCAGCATGAGGTACGGGCATAAGCAAAAGTTCACCGACATTACCTGGCCGCCTGTGACAATGTTATATCAATTGTTTTTGTGATGGCACTATGGAACGTATAACAAAAGAGAATGAATAGGAAGGGTACCCTGAGGAGGAGGGATACGAAATACTGAAGACACGACACAATGCTGGCAAGTGACTACTGGCGAACTTATGCTGACGGCCGTAAATTTCGTGGCCTTACTTGCTAGGTCATGACACGTAACACACTTGGCCTGTAAAATGGGTGCGGTGATCGTACGCCACACTCAGATGTCTTACAATTAGCTGTCGAATGAATGAACATGGTATGAATCTGCTGAAGTCTGACTACACTTCAAACTATCTTCCTGTCAATAACTAAGCACAGTTTTTAAGTACTTACTGTTGTTTCTATCTAGACAGCAGTTGAAAGCCCAGCATATTTTTAACTCTTCATGATCGACTTGTTTCTTTCTTTCGTTTCTCGGCTGTTAGAACATTTCAGCACAATTATCCCTGTTCATTAGCCTACGTATCTACTTCTATCTTCCACACAGGGTCTAACGACGCATTTACGTTAACAAATATATTAATTCCCTAGTTCAAAAGTCTGCCTTTATAGAGAAAAGGATCACACGCATTTCGCATATAAATTTTCACCTTGATTAGGCCTGTATTTATGTCTTTAGCCTATGTCACGCAGCTCAGTGGGTGAGAAAGACACGAAATTAGCTCTACATCATTTCCTGACTAGCAACATATCCTAATGTTAAATGCAATACTGTTACGTTTCTGCACTGAGGATGAAAAGAGTAACTTTAATCCAAGGGGAAAACAGCATACCCCTCCTTTCTTCTGTATCGAGTCGTACCTGTTTCACACATTCTGCTTTTCTGTCTTTCCATGTCCTGTTTATCCTATCCGCTGTATATACCTGTTCATGCACTCAGATCGGTCAACGTTCCACCTCATTTACTTCGGAGAGGAATGCCTTCATGTGATGCCATTGATAGAGCTGGGTGGTGGATCTATCTGATTGTGCTGACACCCAGTGTCCCGAGAGGATGATGGTGCCTCAGCCTGCGGTCCACCAGGTTCACATATCAGATGAACCTGGGGCTACAACAACTACTACACGCGTACTGCTTCAGTATTCTTCATACTTTTATGCTCTCCAGTCACGTTCTCCAGTCTCCATCTACTTCCTCTATCATCGACGGAAGATATACCCTGTTGGTTCTGCTGCCAACAAAAACAAAATAGGCCTACTCTAATTCCATTTACTTTTTTACTTTCGCTACTCATTAACCTTATTGGTATACAAGAACTTTGTCGTTTTCCAGAAATGCACTTATTTCATACTCTGTATTTCGCATGATGGTGTTACTGCAACCACGGTGCTTATGAGAAACAGCATCGTAGGCCGCTTATACTGTAGTACAGTATTTTACGTTAATTTGGTACCAGTTACCTCCCTTATAAGTGTTACCATACGCACACATTTCACCTGCCAGTACTAACCCACACGTGGAAGATAAACACCTCAATCTAATGGCGCAAGCTGATGTAGTCGGCTTGTGCCCTAGTCCTAGGATAGTGGGTGAAGAGCCCACCACAGGTTCAGATATCTAAGTTACAGAAATAACCATCTGTTGAAAACACCTCCATAAAATCTAACGCATCCTTCACAGAACACCTGTTTTGCCATGTCTAAGTCTTGTCCTACGCTCACTCTGAACTTGTGGTTTTGGTATGTTTACCGTACTTTGAAGGTCAGACCTAGGTTAGGTTAAGTTGTTAGTATGGGCTTACTTGACTGAATTTATCTAGGATTGTCTTAAATAATTTTTAGCGAATGTCAGCATTTGCCATGTTTGGCCTACCAATACCTCGACTTCAAACCCACAGTAAAATTTTCCATTTTTCGATTTCATAAGTTCTGGAGTTTAGTTGTTTTAAATGTGAAATGTGGCTATTTCAAGAAAATGACCATCAACTTCATGTTTACCGTGTTAATGTGTTAAAGTTTCCATGAAAATGGCTGGACAACGGAAGCAACTCGACATTCTTGTCTTACACCTATCTAATTAATTTTGGAAGTTTCTACCACCTTTGCATCAGTTTCAGTGATCGTCTCCTGCTCTCTGCTGACTATGAACCGCCACTGTCCAAACAAAACGTGCTGTTATTAGTATTACGGTAACACTGCTTGGGCACATGGAAGTGGGAAGTGACTAGGGAGACTGGTTGCGAAGAGCGTCTATACCCGATCGAAATAGTTGCATGGAGCTCCCGATGATCCTTATGATACACTGATACTGTTGTCACACATCTGCTCACTTATCTGCTTGGGGAAATATGGAAAACAGCAACACACAACCTTCGGATGATCCTTCCCTTCCTGGCACGAAAGTTTAATGACCTCTAATAAAGCCTGAGAATCTTGCTCAGTATAGGGCAAACTAAAACCACGGTATTTCACTAACAACCTTTATATTTAACTGTAGGAATTTATTGACTTGTCATAAAGAAATTTGCTAAAGTAAACATTTGCATTACTACTCCTTGCCACTTAGTCAGCCATCACTTCTTCCGTTTGTTTACTTCAGGCAGCTGACGAGCAGAGGCAGGAGATCGCGAAGTTACCGCCCAAACGCTGGGCCGGGAGACTTCAGAGTCTGAACTATTTCCTCCCTGTTTTACTTAAGCAGCTTCTATGCCATATCTTCGAATGTAAGGTGATGTAGTGGTATGAGGCGGCCAGGTCCAGGATACGGTGTGCTATTACCCAATCAGCGGCAGTACAGTAGCAGCGGTCTTTGTTGTACTCAGCGACCAACTGTTGCTCATAGGATGGAGTTCACTGTTGCTTCATCCCAGCGCTTCCTACCAGTGCAGTATTAATTACATCCTCACAATGAGCTGAGTCTTCTCAGGTAAGAACTGTTGCAAAGTTATAAAAAAAAATAATAAAAATGATAATAATAATTGGGCCTATTTTTGTGTTAACACTCAGGCTGAAATGACTCATCCTCTGTCAAGTAAATTGAGTAATTTCCTGAACTAACACTACCTACCACAGTAATTTAAGGTTGGGTTAGGTTGTTTGCAAGTGTAAGTGTTAATGGTTAAGCTAATTGGATTCTATACCCCTCATTACTAAACAGTAACAGATGATACTAAACCTAATTCACCCTTAACCTAACCTGCAGGGACAGTGTTTTTCCTGATAATTTCCAAAAATTATTGGTCAAATTTTACACGTTGCCCTGATCCGATTTTTGACTTCGTTAACTTTTTCTAGTAGAATTGGTCATTCTAAGAATCTTTTCTTCTATGACATTTCTCTCGCAATTTGATAATAAACGAGTTAAACGCAATTTACTTCCGCCAATCACAATCACAGATAGGTGGTATTTTTTCGTACTTACACCCAACTCACTGACAACAAAAGTGGCTAACTCACCTTATACGCATTTCTAAGCATTTTTTCTTCTATGACACTTCTGTCTAAAATCAACCATTGATGAGTTGTGCAATTTATTACACACCGTTTGGGATACATGGCGTCTGGCAATGAATGAATGAAAAAAATTTTCTATGGGAGAGAAATTTTCCCTGTCATGGTCGGACAGTTGTGTGTGTTCGTTGGTGCGTGTTATGTGTGTGTGGGTGGATAAAGCGCATGCGTAGCACATGAATCAGCCATTCACAAAGTAGAATTTCAAATGCCCCACACTAGGGCCCGCAAGATTTGAAAGTCAGTTCATCTCCAACCATGGACTGGGAAGCCTGCAAAATTTATTACTTCACTGCTATTTCACAGTTCTACCAGCAAGAAGATAAAGCTGTAGCCTTTGTGTGATTGCATGGTGTTTTACCTTCAACAGAAACAAAGTACCCAAATCAAGGCAAAAGTCTCATTTTATGTGAGGATCAGAAAGTATTGCACTGTCGCCCGCCACCAGTTGCCGTTACAGCTGCAGATGACTCTTCAGATGCAGACGAGGAACTGTAAACTGCTAGGTAAATGCATTATTTCTTACTTACACCCGGTAAGATGAGGTTTGGTTAATGTCATGGGGGGTCTGGGGGGCGAAGCCCCCCAGTTAGGAAGCACGGCCAGGGTTGGGGGGTCTGGGGGGCAAAGCCTCCCAGTTAAGAAACACGAACTCCCTAAGAAGCTTAAAATTATTTTCTTCTGAAGGATTTTAGTGTTCTTCGTTTGTTTTTGATAACAGTTCCAGTAGGAAATTACTCGCTTTTGCATTTTTCTCCCACCCAAAACCCCGGTTTCCTACAGGTCCCCCAGTATTCTTGGGGGGAGGGGGAAGCACCGCAAAAAAATACGTTTCACATGATAACAGGCATCCAACCTGAGTGTTTTCTGTTGTTTTTGGTGTGACTTTTGTTGATTTTGACCGGTCCTTTCCACCGGAAGTTGCTAGTGGCGTTCAACAAAAACTAGCGACTTGCGATAGAAACGAAGGTCAAAATCGATCGAATCACACCAAAAACAACAGGAAACAATCAGATTGGATGAAAAAATCGGATGAGGGCAATGTGTAAAAATTGACCAAATTATTCGGCATTAGCTGGACCTAATGCTAGAGCAGTCGTGACCACTATGAGAGGGTTAAGTTTGGTATCATACTTGAGGAAATTATTGCTTCCATTCCAGCCTCGTGTCATATTGCACATTTACCAGGGAAACGTTACTGGAACACTGAATATGCATATACATATCAATTGATTATGCCATGGCTTGAGAAAGCAGAAATGGTAAGTGTTTTGTTTTGGACAGTTACAACCCCTGCAGAGTTTTTGTCATTGTCTAATCAAATGAGAAAGGGTCTCTGTGTTGTGTCGCAAATGCTTTGTTCAGTAGTTAGTAAAGGAGGAGGGGGTTAATCTCTAGGCCCTAGCTATGGCCCTTATTATACCTGTATCTGATATTACATTAGCTAACACAACATAGTTGAACCTAGCCTAGTATCACCTGACCTAATTTTAACATATGTAGTTTGCCATGATACTGACGTGTCCCTGACAAAGTGAATTACTGAGATTTTGATAAACACATGGGGGTCATGAGTAATGATCTGAAATTCTGTGTATAGAATGTTTTATCCATATTAGGTCTGCTGCAGGATTGGCCCTTCTCTACAGAGGAAAAGTGATAGCCAGAATTAATGCTTTCCCAAGCTGAGAAAATGTAGATGAGGAAGGGTATCTGCAGGAAGGACGATGCACATGAAAGGTGAAATTCTTTAATGACTGTGCTTGTTTGTGTTGGAATCTGTATATGCCACTCAAATGTGCAGACTTAGGCAAGCATATGAAAGGACATACTGCCAGCACCCAGTTTTGATGTCAGCCATAGCTTGGGTTTGAGCTGTAGCTTAAACTCAGGGCACACTCATCCTGAGATGAGTACACCACCAGTTAAGCCTCTTAGAGTATGGTAACACTATAATATATTTGCCACTGTCATTTTTAGGAAAATTAAATAAATTGCAGGTTTAGTTTGTCATTAAATATGTAGGGAGTAGTCAGGAACTGCTAAATGCAGTACCGGTACATCTGTACATTTGGCTGTGTTCCCACATGACCCACCCAACACTTCAGATTTTGTTTCATTAGTTAATAGGCATTATCCTAGGCCTTCTTCTCTTCCTCTTTCTCCTGCTTGCCAGTATGCTATGAAGCTTGTTCTTTTTGTGTACCTCATACTGAGACAACATTGGTAGTGTAGGGTGGGTCACACAGGAGTGGACCCAAGTGTACATTGTTTTCACGACTGTTTTGTTATTGGCTTTTCAGAGTTGGTGGCCACCACCATGCCACTAAGAAAGCTATTCCGCAGCAAGAGTGCCAAGTCCTTCCCAGTCAAGATTGTAACACTAGATGCAGAGCTAGAATTTAACCTGCCATGGCGCGCCACCGGTCGAGACCTCTTTGAGTTGGTTGCACGTACTATTGGACTCAGGGAAACTTGGTACTTCGGACTCCAGTATGAGGACTCTAAGGGCAACTTTGCCTGGCTTAAGATGGATAAAAAGGTATAGATGTTTATGATTTAAAAAATAAGTCATGAACATTGTTTAACCTATTTCTGAAGATACACCCTACTGATACTATTCCACTTTGTTCTTACTATTTAAGGATCATTTTGTTCAGGTTAGCCATAAGGGAATCCATCATCCAATCCTTTGTTGCCCCATGAGGAGCGTATCACATTGAGTGCACCGCTTCTTGTCCATAAGAGAAACTTTTTTAATTTGAAAAGTTAGGTATAGCCTCTGTTATCTCATTCATTACAGGGGTGCTGTCTCAAACTGAATGAATTTGTCTGGAAGTACAGTACTGAATAATCATCAGACTGAGAAAGTTAGAGTTAGCTATCACAATACTGTATTAGAAGAAAAGTTCTGTACTCAGATATGTATAAAATGTCAAATTGTGTTTATGTTAAAGTATGGTAGTAAAAGAAATATTCCGTGCTCCAGTTTATGTTAGAGATGTTCAAGTAGCTAAAATAATGCTTCTTAGTTTTCCAAGTAACTGACTGTAGGTAATGAGGTGTGAGTTATCAGAAGCTTAACCCCCCCAGGATAAATTTGTCTTTTGTCCCTGCTGTCAATATAAGAACTGTATACTGTAATTGCCATATGGGAGACATCTTGTTTTAAAGGATTTAGAAACAGCCTTCCTTAACCCATTCAGTACAATGGTATCTCTTGGTTTTTATCCCTGCTGCAGCCAGAAAATTATGGTCATCTTGAAAGAGACCTCGTATTAAAGGGGGATCACTGTTGTTTTTCTGGCCATGTGCTGAAGTTACCCTTCTCCTGCAGCCTGCTATCTTCCTTTCAAGGGATAGGAATAGAGTTGAGAGACAATTGTATAACAGTGGAACCATTAGACTATATCACTGTTGCCAAGTGAGGATGTTCCCCTCCAGCACCATTGAGAAAGGTTTATTTAGCCTCTCAATGTACAGTTAGTCCTAAAGTAAACTTGCTTCATTTATTAAGCTGCTGGTATAATGATCATTATTATTCACTTATAGTCACGATTCATTATAAAATGTCTTTCAAGTCAGAAATTGGTGTTTTTTGCGCCATAAACCCATCATTCATGAGACAAAAATATGCCTCACTTAAACCTATATTCTTGTCAATTTAGCAGGCTCTCAGGCACCCTCCTAACCACTGCTTTTCTGTATGTGAACCTTTAACATTCTTTTATCTATCTATCTATTGCCAGATGCCATAATCCCATAAGGGATGGCCATTTGACTTTGAGTTATTTGTTTTACAGAGAGGGGCACTAACCCTCCACCAGCCCATTT
The DNA here is from genome assembly GCF_032717465.1 of Coenobita brevimanus. NCBI lineage: Eukaryota > Metazoa > Arthropoda > Malacostraca > Decapoda > Coenobitidae > Coenobita > Coenobita brevimanus. The sequence continues at coordinate 12,221,821 of NC_136995.1, forward strand.
GTTGACATGCAGTATTTTATTTATGCAGTCTATCAGTATTAAAAGGATGTAAATATCATGAAAGAGAATACTGAGATGCAATATTCAAGATATAATCACAGTGAAATCGTGCCAGAAAGCCTCTTAAGCTGACAAGGATATGAGCCTTAAAGTTTTTACATGTTAATTATTAATTTGCTAGCACAGATTGTAGACTTTAAGTGAGTCGTGCCAGTATTATCATGTTTATTCTTGCCTCAGGTTCAGGAGCAAGATGTGCCAAAAAGGTCGCCAGTGCCCTTTGTCTTCCTGGCCAAGTTTTATCCTGAGGACGTGAGTGAGGAACTGGTGCAGGAAGTCACACAGCACCTCTTCTTCCTCCAGGTGGGTGATGATGATGATGGTGATGATGCTGTACTAAGGTAGCTAATGCCTTCCTGTATGCAGTCAGTGTTTAACCCCTTATGTACATTAGCATCTCATTTTCTTGTAAACTTTACACTATTTACTGACTGATTTTGAAGTTTGATGTATATGAGGGAGGGGGGGGTGAGTTGGAGGGAGGGGAGTCAAATGGTGGGTGACAGAGTGACTTGGAGGTGTTTTGTCTGCGGCCACCCTTTGCGGGATTAGGGCGTCGGGCTATAGATAGATAGATAGATGTATATTTTACACTGAAAAGAAGTGAATCCAGTCTCAGGCTTGGGTGTGGAACAGTTTAATTATCTGATTTTCGTTCAAGCAGACAACTGTTCCTCCCCAAGACCCAGCAACATGGCATAAAAACTGCCTTACTTATAACATCACACAATCCTTGAGTAAGATACCCCTAGCCTGCATTCAGTACAAGCATCCCTGAATGTCTAAAGGAAATATTACTACAGTAATCAGGTATATAAAGGTTACAAGTCAACATGAAGTACTTTTGATTGGTTAATTGCCATGCAGGTGAAGCAGTCTATCCTGAACATGGATATCTACTGCCCACCGGAGATGTCAGTACTGCTGGCGTCATATGCAGTTCAGGCAAAGTTTGGAGACTATGATCCTGCCTCTTACCAGACCGGTGCGCTGTCCATGGAGGAGCTACTGCCTCAACGGGTCATCAGGTATGCTTCCTGGGGATGTAGTTTATGATGCACCACATTTGAACCTGGGGCAGCGACAGTTTGTAGTTGGGAGGGGGGTGGGGAGCAAGACTCTCAGACACACTTGGTATCAGTGCCTTTTCCCATGAAGGACAAGGAAAGAAGAGAACAAAGTCTTCCAAAGTCAGTGTTCCCCATACCCAATCAGATATTTGTTATGAGAGGAAAATTTTCATAGCTTATATATTTCTTTAGCAGGAAGGACAAGGAAAGGAGACTGCACAATATCCTATATCTGTAGTTCTTGATCAAAATTAAGTCTTAGTTATGATAAGGAATTCATTGTAAATATGTTCAGGCATCCCATCTGAGGTGTAGCAATTGCTACACCTGAGAACCATGACATATTTACATATTTATTGTTGGTAGTAACATGAATGAATAAATGGGGGTACCAGATATTGAACAAAATAGCCAAGTAACTGTAATCCGTGAGTGTCAGAAAGTTTAGCTAGACCTTTACATCACACTGATGCTGTCCCAAGTTCAAATGCATTGTGCACCCTTGTAGTTTTACTCCTTCAGCCACAGGGTGTAGTCTTTATTTCTTATTGCAATTTTATTTAGGTTTGGATAGATTTTTTGGAACTGTAGAGGTTAGATACAAGCTTTATTATTTCCTTCACTACCACTGGACTCTCTTAAATTATATAAAATTATCTGGTAGCATCAAGAAGAAAATAAAAATGACATCCTCAGGCTGAAAGGGTTAATTTTAAATTGTGAATGTAGGGAAGAGTAAAGTTATGATCTTTGAGAGAGGTGAAGTCAGTGAATGTACGGTGAGGTTGTATGATGAGGAAATGGAGAATGTGAGTGCATTAAAGTACAGTACAGTACTTGGGTAGTGTGATGAGTAAGGATGGAAGTTTGGAGGGTGAAGTGCTTGAAAGGGTACAACAAGGAAGAAAGGTTGCTGGTTCCTTTAAGGCAGTGATAAGAAACAAGGAAGTGAGTATGGAAGTGAAAAAGTTATTACATGACAGTATTGTGATACCAACTCTAACACATGGAAGTGAAGCTTGGACGTTGTTGGAGGGACACAAGTCAAAAGTGAGAGCAGTGGGAATGAGTTATTTGAGAGGAGCCTGTGGAGTCACATGGAGAGACAGACTGAGAAATGAGGATGTGAAGGAGCATTGTGGTGTGGATGTGGACGTGATAGGGAGCGTTAGGAGAAACACAATGAGGTGGTTTGGCCATGTGAAGAGGATGGAGAGTGGGAAAGTGATGAGGAGAGTGTATGTGAGTGAGGTGGAGGGGGAGAGAGGGAGGGGAAGGCCGAGGATGAGATGGAGGGATGGGGTGGAGAGGTATATGAGAGAGGGGTGTGTGAATTGAGAGCAGGGCAGTGAAATGGCGGGGGACAGGGTGACGTGGAGGCGATTTGTTTGTGGCCACCCCATATAAGGGATTAAGGCATCTGACAATATAGATAGTGATGCTTTTTTTTTTTCCTGCTGCTATTCCCACATGATTTGATTGACACCTGATCCTTTGCATTGGTAGGAAATTGGATTAGGATGAGGGTAGTCATGTACAGCAATCGTCCATTGATATCTCAGTGCTGTTGTTCTATCTATCTATCTCTTGCCAGACGCCTCAATCCCGTTTGGGGTGGCCACAAACAAATCGCCTCCAAGTCGCCCTGTCCCCCGCCATTTCACTGCCCTGCTCCCAACTCACACCCCCCTCTCTCATGTACCTCTCCACCCCATCCCTCCATCTCATCCTCGGCCTCCCCCTCCCTCTTCCCCCCTCCACCTCACTCACATACACTCTCTTCGTCAGTCTTTCACCCTCCATCCTCTCCACATGGCCAAACCACCTCAGTGTGTTCCTCATAACGCTTCCTATCACATCCACATCCACACCACAACGCTCCTTTATATCCTCATTCGTCAGCCTGTCTCTCCACGTGACTCCACAGGCATCTCTTAAATAACTCATTTCCATTGCTCTCACTCTTGACTTGTGTCCTTCCAACAATGTCCAAGCCTCACTTCCGTACGTTAGAGTTGGTATCACAATACTGTCATGTAGTAACTTTTTCACTTCCATGCTCACTTCCCTGTTTCTTATCACTGCTTTCAAGGAACCAGCAACCTTTCTTCCCTGCTGTACCCTTTCAAGCACTTCACCCTCCAAACCTCCATCCTTACTCATCACACTACCCAAATACTTAAACGTACTCACATTTTCCCATTCCTCACCATCCAACCTCGCTGTACATTCACTAACTTCACCTCTCTCAAAGACCATCACTTTACTCTTCCCTACATTCTCATTTATGTTTTTCGGCAGAATTCACTATCGTATATCCCATTCATTGCTATAGGCTTCTGTACTCAGTTAACTCCTGCTACCATGCATGCATGTACAGTGGAGTCTCACATCTGGCAAATACAGTATATAGTCTAAGAAAATCACGCCAGATGCGAAACCACCAGATCTGGGTCAAACTTTAAATGGGGAAAAATTAACAGGAGTTTTTTGTCACCCAAAATTTACCCAGTTCTACACATTTTTGTACTTTCATCCCAAGGAAGTTAATCATAACTACACTATACTAAACATCAATATAAATATGTAAAGGAAATAAAAACTCATCAATATCAAGTTCAGAAATGTTTTATTGGACCCAAAGTGTGGGTTATGGGTTGATGAATAAATACTGGGTGGCAGCCTGGGTTGCTGCCTCATCGTCACTGTCAGACACCACACTCACTAGTGTAACAAGTTCTGGCTGAACACTGCCAGACATGAGACATGGGCACAAAAACTAGTCAGGGAAGGTGGTAGCTGTGGTCTGTGCGGTGGAGGCATATACAATGGTGTCGTCACAAGATGGCCACCAAGTGCTGAGCTGGATGCGCACGGAATTTCACCTGACGAGCGCCCTCCAGATGCAAGGCAACCTCACCAGATGCGGGGCTTGGGAAAGTTTCTAACCTGTCGTCAGATGCGAAACCGCCAGATAAAAAAACGCCAGATCCGAGACCCCGTTGTAGTGCATTATTCTGGTGAACACTAGATGATTTAGCTCTTCAGTCCTCACACTTAAAGTGAGAGTGGCCAGTTGCTCACCTCTCTGTTGCATTACGTGAGCACTAACCCTATCCATCTCTTGGATAAAGAACCTTAGTTGCCACAGCAGTTCAAGCACCTTAATTAATTAACCAGACCACTAGGTGTCTAAAAATTGTATGTGGGCATGGGACAAGAGCACTCCATCAGTACACAGGACCAAGGCCCACCCAAGGTCATGATCTTGTGTGCATCAGAGAACTACCTCATACAGGAGAAAATACTCAAATGTGAAGTGGGAATGCGTATAGCAACAAACTTTTGTCCCTTTTCTGTCCAGCTCTCAAATGCAGAAGTTAACTGTTACTCCCTGTCCTTCAGTTATGCAGCAGGTCAGCTGTGGAACTGTCTCCCTCTGTCTGTATTTCCTACTTCCTATGATCTCCAGTCTTTCAAACGCAGCGTGTCCAGGCATCTCAAAATGAACGGATCTCAAATTTGGCTCTCTTTTGTATTGTTTTCAATTTTTTCTTGGAAGGAACGGTTTGTGGGCTCCTGGCCTTTGGTTCCTTCTTTCTTGCATTAAAAAAAAAAAAAAATGTATGCTACAAGGAAAGGCTTTTGCTCATATACAGGCAGTATTTGTAATTACTGTACTACCTTTTTTTTCTTTTTTTTTATACGAAATCCTTTGTCTCCATGCATTCCCTTCTCCAGAAAGTTAGTCCATTCTTTATGTTTAAATAGGTCTATTCATTCCCTTCCTTTTCCACATATAAATTCACACATTTGCTTTCATTTCCATTGTAAATCTGTTCTTTCCCCTCTACTCCTGTGCCTGCCAGCCAGTACCAGATGACTGCAGAGATGTGGGAGGAACGCATTCGGATCTGGTATGCAGATCACCAGGGCATGACCCGGGATGAGGCACAGATGGAGTACCTCAAGATCGCTCAGGACCTTGGCATGTATGGCGTCAACTACTTCAACATTACCAACAAGAAGCAGACTGAGCTGTGGTTAGGTGAGGCACTGAATTTTATATATGTTGTAAATTCCCTGTCCTGTTTCTCTTCTTCACTGGTGGCCCTATGGTAAGAGGCATCAAGCACCACATCTAGATTGCTAGTGGGAGGCATAGTTATGATGACAATGATGATGATGGTTTTAGGAGGAATTAGGGCTAGGATGATAAGACTGAGAATGTTAGTGATGGTTTTGTTATTGCTGTAGTGGAAATTGGGGTTAGAATGATGATGCTAATGTTATGAGTGGGAAGGAGAGATAGAATGTAAATGATAGTACAGTATATGGGGGAATTATCCTTAAGATGGTGATGATGATGGCATCATTATTGGTACAAAGTATGGACAGGATGACAATATTGTGAGTGGAAAGGGGGGTTCGTATGATGATTATATGAGTGGTAAGGTAAAGGTAGCCTACTCATTTCCTGATGTTTAAAGCTGTTAACTTCATTTAAATTTTCAAATTACACCTTGAGAGTTATTTCTCCCTCCCCCTAATACCTTGAGTCAAAACATCCTGGAGTTAGATCCTAGCAATTGCAACTCTGAATGGGGCCATTATATTCTAGAAAATTGTTGAGTAAAAGTTATTTAATCTTAAATTCAGCCAGAAGTTGATGATTTAGTGGCACATGTGTTCAGTGTTACATATTATATAACCCTGGATGATCATTGTTAAAGCACTGTACTCAGTTTGATCATACCTGACAGACACTTGTGTCCCCTTTTAGCCAGTTACCTATATATTTCATGGCAGAATAAGATAGTACCACATCTATACATCATTTCCATACCATTTCTCAGTAGCCAGTGTCATACTTTACTACCGATCTCCTATAAGAACTTGATTTTCAATATGGAAAGGTAGTGGTTTCCCATCATGTGAAAGTATACCAGCTGTAGTTTGAGTGATGGTCTGTTTGCATTGGTTTGACTCCAGGATGGGACTAAATTTCATCGTAATGGTATGCTACCAGGGGCACTGGCTAGTAATCTGCCCTTAATTATATAGAGCTGTGAAGGGCCCTGCAACTTGCAAAGGATAACAGGACTAGATTAATTTATAATGTCATTATTTTTACTAATATAATTTTATGTGATTGCTGTTGGTTATAGGATGAAGCCAAGAATTTTTAAGGCTTGAATGATGAGTTCATGGATTTAATGGCTCATCACACTAGGCATGTTATTGATAAACTTTCCCTCAGTTGTGCTTTTCCTTGCTTTCTAGACCCAATGTGACCCCATCCTTAGGTGGAAAAAGGAGGTACTGTATTGATGATGACAGTTCATGGGACACTGCTGATGGTGTCTGTTGTTGTAGTGTTTTTCCCTTTTTTGTTGTCTGTTATGTCTAATTTTATGTTTTCTTTTCTTATTTGTGGATCCTGTCACCCCATTTATTAGTTGATAATAGAAATAGGATGGGGTTGAAAAGAGACACTTTCATGCAGAGGCACCAACATAACTGGACACCTGAATTAGTCGATTATACAAATGTTCCTCAGCCTGCCGGGTATGCGCCAAAAGGAGGAGGATGGATTGCAGAGGACAGATTTGATCTGCAGTCCACCAGATGAGCCTAGAGTCACAGCACCAAGAGGGAAAATGTGATAACGTAATTACAGTAATGGATTAGAATCCTACTCAGCTCATTAATAAAGTGAGAGGTTAGTTTATAATGATGGTGGTGATAATGATGATGATGATGTTCCTGGATCTTAATCATCATCGTTATTGTTGTATCATCACCTTGACCTGATGGTGATGATGATGATGATTATTATGATTCCTCTCCCCAGGTGTGACAGCTCTGGGCCTGAATGTATATGAGAGTGAAAACAAACTGGAACCAAAAATCAGCTTCCCCTGGTCAGAGATCCGAAACATAAGTGTGGATGACAAAAAGTTTACCATCAGACCCACAGACAAGACAGCTCCAAACTTTGTCTTCTTCTCGAAAAACAGTCGTATGAATAAACTAATCCTGGACCTGAGCATTGGCAACCATGACCTGTTTAAGCGGAGGAGAAAACCAGATACAATCGAGGTTCAGCAGATGAAGGCAGCAGCAAGGGAGGAAAAACTGCGTCGGCAGGTGCGTTTATGCTTCCAAACACGTGTGTACACACACACACACACACACACCTTTTATTTGTAAGATAGTATGTGCGTCACTGTCATCTTAAATGTCAGCACCAACTTGCCTAGTCCAGGCTCCTACGCTCCTCATTGGGCAACGTAGGATCAGATGAGGGATGGATGGATGGTATGTGCTCCCCACCATTTGCCTTACTGCAGTGATTCACATATTGAGCAGTACTCCACAAATTTTTGTTTATACTGTATTACATTGATGTTTGTTGTAATTTTTTTTTTTTATATAATCCTCTGTGGATGTGTATGCATGTGGGGTTGAGTCAGGAAGCTGTGGGCTTGAATGATGGATAAATAAGAGTATGGTCCATTTAATTGGGTGTTTTTTTTGTTTTTTTTCCCACCCCATCCCTAGATGTATATAGAGATTTGCAAGGTGATGATAATGGTGGTGATGCCCCCCCCCCCCTTTTTTTTTTTTTTTTTTTTTTTTTTAATAATCAGAACTCTTTTGAGTACAGAGTCAGTGGGGACTAGAATTAGGCTAAAATGTTATTTGATAGTCTGTTGACGACAGTTTTCTTGAAACCAGATTCACAACTAGGTTTCACCATATATGAGGAAGACTAGACATACTCTACAGAAAAGATAGGGCGATAATGACTGATGATGTAAATGCATATTTAACCTATGTACATCACCTTGTTTATGGCATAGATTGAGAAGGACAAACTAGCACGAGAAAAACAGCTGCGTGAGGAAGTGGAGAGACAGAAGGCAGAGCTGGAGCAGAGGCTGTTACAGTACCAGGAGGAGATGAGGGCAGCCAATGATGCATTGCGCAGGTTAGGATGCGTGTTTGATTTCATTCTGTTCTGAAAAGTTATTGTATCTGCTTGGATGTGTCAGCCTTGTTCACCATCATTCCTCTCTTTCCAATAAAGCATGTATCTGTCATTCTTACCGTTATAGTCTTTTTATTCCAACTTGACCAATATGATTGCTGAGCTGTAAGCAACATAACATTAGAATATGATACTGATCAGTACGAAGTGGTGTGCAAAGAATATAGAACCATAACATTGTCTTTCTCTGCCATACAGCTACATGAAATAAGCTGCAAAAAGGATGAAAATCTGAACCAAGTTAAGGTGAAAGAACTGCTGTATAATCATCCTACCTAAGCTTCTCAGCACATTTACTGTATACAGATTACATCCTCCCCCCCTCTGTCCTACTTGTCTGAGCCATCACTGTATCATCATCATCATCTCTCACACTTTTCACATTCAGACTAACTAACCAGAGCCCATGGGGTAGATTAGATCCTTTGACCTTGCTTTTCTTTTTCTCATTAGCTAGTTTTGCCCAGTTTATAGTATCAGTTCAGTGAAAAAAGTTGTGATGGTTTGTAACACATCCCTAACAATGAGGACTGCCTGTATAGTGAAAGCATGCATATAACAAATTGTTTTTTTTATCAGTATGGATATTCCCCCATCCACCTTTGATGCTTTAAGGTACAAGGCCTTTGCTTCCTTCTTCTTCACATAAAAATATATTTACCGTGTATATGTGTGTGTGTGTGTGTGTTAATAAAACATTGCATTCCGGCACCAGATCTGAAGAAACTGCGGAGTTGTTGGTTGAGAAGTCTCGTATCGCTGAGGAAGAGTCAATGCTCCTAACACAGAAGGCTTCAGAGGCAGAACAGGAACGGCAACGGGCCCACTTGATCTCAGTCAAGACTCAGGAGGAAAAGATATTATTGGAACAGAAGGTAAGCTGGCTCAGCTAAGTCTGATTAAACTCTTTCAACAATGCTGCATAGTAACCATTTAACCAAATCATGGGGGTGATGTGGAGCCTGCTATGGTGCCCCTGTTAACTGAGTTGAGAGATGCAAATGCAGCTTCCCTCCAGGAACAAAACCCCTACACTCTTCCCTGCGCCTTGCTGTGGCACGGCTTTGTCTACCGCTGGGGAACATTGGTTCGTTGCGTAAGATGACCTTGCAGGGGCAGTTGCATGCCTGCAGTTGATGGGTCTGCTTGACTTGACAGACCTGGGTAACTCAACAACAAACACAGTTACACCATTTTTGGTGCTGGAGAGACTAGTTTTCACACAGTGACATTATCATCATCATCCAGACCTTTCCCACCTTAGGGCAGGGTGAGGAATAGCACTGTCCAGACAGCCCAAATTTGCCCAGTCTAGTGGGCCACACTTCTTTTTGCTCACCATCCAAGCCCCTGGAATCATGGCTGTATCCGATACACCAAAAATATTCACCACGTACTGTAGCTTCACATAAGCATATCCGATAGAGTCAGTCTGGACGCTGTCACATTAAAAAGGGGTGCCAGATCCTTGATCATGCAAGGAAGGAGAAAACATAGTTCAGGGAGATCTAATGAGCAATATGCCTAAAAATGTGAGCCACACATGTATTGGTTCACCATGCAAGCCTCAGAATCCTGACTCACCTCAGAGGGGTAATATCTTTTTTTTCCTCTTTATCAGTGCACATCAATTACCTACCAGACTGAGCCAGGCTAAAGACTGTCAGGCTGAAACAGGGTGGTAAACCTTTGTCATGTGCTCCTCTTCATATATAATTTTTAAGAATATTGCTATAGCTGTAAGGTTGGAAGATGGGCACATTTTGCTCCCAGTATGATCACTCAGATTTTATTGGCTCAAGAATGTTAATACATTGGATTCTGAAGTGTGTTTTATATATATATATATATATATATATATATATAAAATATTTATATATATATATATATATAAAATATTTATATATATATATATATATAAAATATTTATATATCATCATCATCAGCCAATTGAGTATCCGCTGCAGGACTGGCCAATCCCGACCGAAGTCGGGACGATACAGCCAATGTATCTCTACCAAGTGGCTTAGGCTGTCTGGTAGAGACTGTATGTAAGGTGAGAAGTGCTTGTAGTTGTAATTGTAGTGTTGGAGTGGCTTTGGATGTGTGTGTAGTCTGTGAACCAAGTGTAATCGGCCCGCGCAAGCCGACTGGGTACAAGCATACTTTACAGAAAGCGATACTGGTTCAACCATAGCACCCCTTGTGTCCGCCAGTGCAGTATGTGGCTGGGTGAACACTCCCAAAGTTTATTACCCTGGTAGGGTGTGAACCCTGGCCCGCCTGTGTACGAAACGCACACTCTACCACTGTACCACAGAGGCTCCATATACAGGTATATATATATATATATATATATATATATACAGTATATTATTTTATCCTTATGCAGTATAATGCTGATTTCAAATGACTGTTTTGCTGTCTCCTACCTTCTGTGCAGTTTCGTTTATGTATCCAAATTCTGTCTGATGTTGATTTTCAAGTGACTGATTTCTTAGGTCAGAGATGCAGAGCTGCTGGTATCAACTCTAGTAGAGGAGGGTGAGCGTAGAGCCACAGAGGCAGACCGGCTGCAACAGGAGCTGATCCGGGCGCGGATCGCTGAGAAGCAGGCCAAGGAAAAGCTGGGTTCCTTCATCCATAGTTTCAACCACTCCTCTTCTGCATCGTCTTCCACTCTCCTCAACACTCCACTGCTCTCCACCTCCCTCCTCAATGCCACCTCCACACCACACCTCCCCACTGCAACACTCTCACACAGGTAGAGTTATTATCCTTTTCATTTTATATATATATATATATATAGTCCATTCCCAAAGGCCCAACACTTCCTCTGTTTCCTTCATTCTTTTTAACACTCTTCTACTCTCAGTTTCACCATCACACCACACCCTCCCATGGCAGCACCTTTCCACCCCCTCCTACCCCTACCCCCAGATAATCATATTGTTTGCACCACAGTCTGGGGTTAAACTCCTTACTTTTCTACTTTTCAAACAGTGGATCATTTCTCTGATTACTTAGCCACCACCTTCCCCAAATGAGCCTAGTTGGTTTTGCTTGACTTCTCTTTGTTGACGGAAGAACCTATTGTAATCATAACCCCTTTTGTACTATAATTTTTGTTTATTTATTTTTATTTTACTTTCCTTTTTTACTGGCCACGTCCAGGCCGTTTTATCCAGTTTCATACATAGTGGAAGATAACAAATGACAACCCCCTCGCCCATCCTGGAGGGAATACTCGTACACACATCCAGTAGTTTTAGGACTTTTGGCAGCTGGCACTGCTCAGCATGTCATCAGATTGGAAAAATACTGTATTGGAGATGTGTGAGATAGCCCACGCATGTTTGGTGGAAGCTGTGTTGGTATTTTATAATATTTCCTCAGTTTTCAGAGTACCAAAAGTAGCAGATGTCTTGACTTGGACTCTCTTTGTACATGTAGCTAAGTTTTGTGCCTAAGGATGAACAATCGTGTGGCTTTAGTCAGTTTGCTTGTACCTTATGGAGTTTTGCATCCCCTTATACTTTATTACCTCTTGTTTAATAGTAGAATAAGAGAATACCACATCCGTATTTCATTTCCATATTATTTCTGTATGGCCAGCAACATATTTTACTCGCCACTTCCTTTAACAGCTCAGCATTCAATAGGGAGAGGTAGCAGTTTTCTGTCAGAGAGTAAGCCACCTACAATTAAAAGTTTTGCTTGGAGTGTGGGATTAGAGTTTTTTTATTATTTTTTTTTTTTTTATAATACAGCCTGGAGATTATTTAATTCACTTTGGGGAGCCTGCTTCTGTCAGGAGTTAATGAAGTTTATATGATATTTAAACTTTCCAATTCAGAAAGTCAGTTCATGTAAATAACATTGTCTGGAGGTATCAGTGTTCATCATCATCATCATCCTGACCTCTTTGCCCACCCAAGGATTGGGTGAGATTGGATCTTAAAAAAAAAATAATAATAGAAAAAAATAAATAAATAAAGAGGAAGAACCATTAAAAATTGCCAAAATAAATAGGCCACACTTCATCCACATGCCTTTCAAGCTCTTGGAATCCTGGCCGGAAATAGCAAGAATAAATAGGGAAGTTGTCATTGTAGTCAGGGGTTTAAGAAAGTACAGTATTTGGACTAAGACTGTTATAAATAACCAGTAATTCATGTTGGAGTTGTGAGAAGCTCCAAATGATAATAAGTTTCCTTTGCTGTTTTGTTTCAGTTTCTCAAGTTCTCCATATTCTCCATCAGCCTAGTAAGAATATAATTACATCTATTTCTGTTTGCTTTTTGTTTTGACTGCTCTAATATGCTTGCCACATGAATGAACTTGTGATGTTTTAAATGCTTGTCTGTATTGAACCTGCAGTGTTGCTCTTTATCAGTCCATCAGACAGCTTTTTTGTATTTCTCTCTAACTTTATCTACCAGGATTTATGTCTCACTTCATCTCTCCGTCTCTTGTCTCTGAATCCTTCTCATTTGTATTTGGTGTTACATCATCTATTTTTTCATTTGTCTGGCAGCAACAAGGAACCTACATGTAGTGGCACTGTGCAGTTTGCACCCTGGGTGGAGCAACTGCAGCATCTAGCCAGAAGGCAAACCTCCTTGTATTTTCCTACACCTTACCATGGGAAGGACCCTGGTCCTACCCTGTTGAGGTGCTGTGTAGCACAATAGGTTGCCTAATCCCTGCATGATGTATTTATTATACTGTACCAGTGGTTGACAGGTCTGCTTGGCCAGACAGACTGGAAGCAACAACAACAGCTCATCTGTCTGTTGAGGGTTCCACTAGGTAGTTTAGTAGCGTGTGTCCACCAGTCCATATGACATTCATACTGTCTCACGGGGGAGTGAACTCAATATTATCCTGTAATATGAACCTTCATTGGTAAATATTATCCTGTAATATGAACCTTCATTGGTATCACATGTTTTCACTCTCTCATGGTCTCCTCAGTGACATTTACAGACCCATTCACTCATAAACGCAGCCACTACATCAAAATTTCCATAACTTTTCCCATCTTACGATCCTCTAAAAGCCTCCACACTTATGCCCATACATGGGGCATTGGGTGGAGGCAGATCGCTCCTCCAGTGATGGAAAGTGGTGTTCCTTGGCCCTATGAATCAGTAACCCATCAGGACCTGTAAGACACAGCGTAAATGTGTATCAGGGAGGTTCCTGCACATATCAGACATGTGCAAGTCACCTGCTACAAAACATTCATACTGTACTTACATATCTGTCAATGTTTCCATGTGTATCCATCAGTGTGTGTGACTGTGTGTGTGTGTGTGTCTCTCTCTCTCTCTCTCTCTCTCTCTCATCCACTTCTTTGCCTACTCGAGCTTGTAAATTATTCACTTTTTTTTTTTTTTTTTTTTTTTTTTAATGCCCCCTTTAATATTGTTCAAACTCCTTTGCTCAGTTTAGCGTCATCGTCATCATCCTAAACATAATTACCACACAGAATCAAGGTGGTTAACTAGAAAATTGGGTGCATTACAGCCAAATGACCATACTACCTCAGTGTATCATCACCATACCTACCGTCCTGGATAGTTTTTGCTCTCCTTTTCCTTACCAACATCTTCATATGCCGTACGACTGAATATATTATCACTAAGCTTTACTCCAGTTAATCTGCTTCTGGTAAGCTTATCTCAGCATCTAACTTCCTTTTTTTTTGCTCTCACCCTTGCACATGCTCTGTTTATTTTGAGTTCTTTTTTAGCCATATCCATATATAATGATCATCTTCATCACCATCATAATCCAGCCTCTACTTCCCACTTAATAAATTGCGTGGGAATGATTTAGAAATGTGAAGCATGTGAATGTACAGTAAACCCTCATTGTACGATGAGGTTCCGTTCCTGAAAACCCCATCGTATAGCAATCCATTGTATAGTGAACCTATTATAAAATGTAGTCAATGGGGATACGTTCCCAGACCTGCCTAAACTCGCACATTCACACACCTTAACACTCACATACATGAAATATCCTTATGTTTAAACATGTAAAGTAACACATTAATAATGAATAAAGAGGGGAAAAACATGAAAATAACAGTATACAGTAGTTCTTACTATTACTTACGTAAATAGGATTGTTGATGTCCCCTCCGAGGCTAAGGGACAGTTAGGGCCTCACAGCCCTCACTCATCACTGGCAGAACTGGCTGACTGGGCAGGTCTGGCTGGCTGCACGGGGCTGGCTGATGAGTCTGGACTGGCAGATGAGACTGGGCTAGCTGGCTGGGTGGGGCTGGCTGATGGGGCTGAACCAATCGATAAGACTGGGCTAGCTGGCTGGGCAGGGCTAGCTAATGAGGCTGGACCGGTGGACAAGTGCGTGTGGTCTAATGCCGACAGTGTGAGGACATTTTTGTTGCATTTGCACATTCGCTGTTCACTGAGCCGCGGATGATCCATCGTTGTTGCAAATCGTTCCCATTGTATAGTGGGCATAGGGTACTAAAATTTTGACATTGTATAAGCGAAATATTGTACAATGAGGCATTGTATAATGAGGGTTTACTGTATATGGGTATGCCTGTGAGGTAGAGTCAGGATTCCAGGGGCTTGAACTGAATGGTAAGTGAATGAGGGAGTGATCCATTTAATTGGACTAACAATAAATGATTCTCCATCTGGTAAGTTTTTTCTTATACTCTTGTTCCTCCCTTCCCCATCCTTGGATGAAGATAGGGACCATGGTAATGATTACGATGATGATGATGATGAAAAGTGAGGCACAAATGTTAGGTAGCCATCAACAGAGTTCCCAGTAAACTTGGCATCCATCCATCAACATATAATTCATGCCTGTGGAATTTAAGCCTGTGAAATTCTTAGCTCCATCCCTCATGCAATTACTTTCTGAAAAAAAGTTTCTTTTATATGCATCTTTATAAATACAAAACATTGGTGACACAGCATAGCCATGGCTCAGAGTTAGCCTTTCCATTGCTGCTGGAGAGGACACCTTCATACTGTGGCGTGTCAGGTACTCAAATGTCCCTCAGCTTTTTTCCTCTTCCTGCATAGAAGGATGGTGGACTGCAAGAAAAGGGCAGTTTCAACCTGCAGTCCACCAGGTTTGCATCCAGATGAACCTGAAGTCACAACAACTTCACAGCAATGAGGTTTTTTGTTGTTTATTCCAGCCACTAGCAGATAATTTTAATTAGCTTAGGAGAGTCCCATGGTAGTGATAGGGATACTGAATGCTGTTACTAACCCCTCCAGATGTAAAAGTCTCTCCTGAGCTTGTAAAGGGCTTCTGGAATAGTTAAGAAAAAATTGTAAAGATATTCTAATGGAGAAAGAGTTAATGCCACGTTCGTCATGTTACCTGATCCCCCACACTCTTGATTCTTGTGATCATTTGTATCATTTGTTTAGTTTATAGAGGCTCCAGCATGCTTGCATGCCAGGCCTTGGTCACCTGATGGTGGCTCTCCACACTGCCCAGTCCCTGTCAGCCTCCCTATTCAGTCCCTTATCCCTGAGGTCACACTCTACGACCTTGTCTCAGGTCATTTTCAGTCTACCACACAGCCTTATCCCCAACATTCACACAAATTAAATATTGTAACTTAGCACTTATGCTCTGTACCAGACTTTGGGTTATTATAGAGTGCTGTAAATATAACAGGCGATGTTACAACCCATTGTACAGGTCATGAATGCCATAGTGTGTACATCATTGAAGGTTATGTGCCTTGCAGTGCTTATTTTGGTTCAGCCACTCGTGCCACATCCTGCCCTTTACAGAGTATGTGCTTGTTCCTCATGAGTATTGTGAGTTAATGATTTTTTGTCATTTCACTGGACACTCAGTGGATAGCTCTGTTGGGAAATAAGTTTTGGGTGAGTTTTACTTTTGTGCTTTCTTGTTCTTGTTGCTGATTACTACCCATCCTTGCTTGTTCCAAATCTTTAATCATTCCAGTCGTGTTCTGTAGTTGGAAGAAGAACAAGGTTGATGATGATGATGTGATGATGTTGAAGGTGATGACAGTGACTGATGATGATGATGATAACATTGATAATGGTGTGTTTCCCCTGACAGTCTTGTTGTTGGAGATGGGACTACCATGGGATCAACGGGTGACTTGCCGGACCTAACACTAGGGGGCAGCACTGACGCCCTCAGTACCAGCTTCGCCCGCCCATCTGCCCTCACCTCCTTAGACCTGCTGAATGACACTGATGTAGAGCAACTGAGTCTGGAGATAGAAAAGGAGCGTGGCGAATATTTAGAGCGCTCCAGACACCTACAGCGTCAGTTGCAGCACCTTAAGTCGGAGATAGAGGTTAGTGCCTTTGTCACATTATTTCAGGAAATGACACTGAAGTAGAGCAGCTTAGTCTGGGAAGAGAGGAGTGTGGGGAATGCCAGGAGTGTTCCAGACAGCCGCAGTGTCAACTGCAGCACTTTAAATCATAGAGATAAGAGTCAACTCCTTCCCTGTCCCCCAGGAGAAGGAAAGTTGACTGCAGGCCAAAGTTGCCCTTACCCTGCAGTCCACCAGGCTCATGTCCAGATGTGCCTGGAGGTGGCCACCCTCATGTGGTGGCACCAGTATAACTTGGCAGCTATAAAACGTTCCTTGTCTCCCTCTCTCTCCCCTGAAAGGAGGATGGTGAACTGCAGGAGGGCAGCTTCAGCCTGCATTCCATTAAGTTCACATTCAAATGAGCCTGGGGTAGTTACTGTCATCTCTGAATTTGAAGGGAATGGCCAGTTATTGTGAAATGTAGCAGTTCTGTGTTTGCTGGCAGTCTAACTTTCTCATGATAGCAACAGTGCCTGCTGAGGTCAGATGATGATACGTGACTGAGAAGAGTCAGAGGAGCCTGGGTGTTTATTACTGTCACCAATAACTCTCTCATGAAGAGAACTACTTAAGTATTGTGTTCCTGATGATGCCAGAAGAGTTTATTAAGAGTCAGTCAAAGGAACTTAAAAGAGTTGCTACAGCTAACAGACTGAAACAAAGCTTTCTCACAGTAGCAACCAGACTAAGAATTCAAAAGAATCATAACTCATAGAACATAGCAAGATGAAGTAGTGTTAGCTGGTGAACCTTTCTGACCCATGCTACATGGAAGACAGATGTAAAACTGATTTAGATAATGATGATAAGAGTTGGAACTGTAGTGTCAAGATTTACTCCTTTCTGCTTCAGTTGCTGAGGCTTGAAGAGAATAGGATTTGTTGAAATTTACTCTTCTTTCTTGCAGGTACTGAAGGTTGAAGAGAACGAGACTGTGTTGGATGCAGTGTATCATGAACAACTGCGTGCCGGGGAGACCAAATACTCCACCCTCCGCCGCACTCGCTCTGGCACCACCAAAACACGTGTGGCTTTCTTTGAGGAGCTGTGAGACATGTTGTGTAAAATACCACCAAGGGTGTAAGTCAATTTCATATTGTGAACTCCGCCGCCACATTCACTCCCAACACCCCGAAAACATTTGTGGCTTTATTTGAGGAGCTCTGAGACATGTTATGGTATGTTCAGTCCTGCAAAATGCTACTGTGGGATGTATGTTGGTCTCCCATCCTTCAGTGATCTGGATTATCGTACTTTAGCCTTGGACTGTTATTTCCTGAAGGATGTAGTATGAAAATGGCTGTTTTTTAATACTAGACTGTGGTAGTTTAGCCTTGGGCTTCTGCACCACTTTGCTTGGCATTCTGTACCACTTTATGTAAATGCAGTACCATGCAGTTTAAATCAGGACTTCATTGGCAGTCTAGGGCAGATATTCATGAAGCAAAAGTCCAACCCACTTAACCCCTTCAGTACAATGGTGCCTTTTCACAGTTTGCTCTTTCCACCCCGAAGCAATTTTGTTACTTTGAAGAAACCCTTTGTAGCGATGGGTTTACAAACGGTACCCATTTAACTCCTTCACTGCCTGATTTCTCTCACTAGATTGGGTGAAATTGTCTGAAGGTAGGAAGTAGAAAAGGAAAAATATATCATCAGACTGAAGGGGTTAATTATTATTGCTTACTTTGCAAGATCTCAGTAGGCTTTGACACTGTTTTTAGACAGAATGAAATTAACTGTTGGCTGCTTTTATGTGTAGCAAGTGTTTTGATGTGAACTCCTAGGTTTCTTTCTTATACATACTTATATATATATATATATATATATATATATATATATATATATATACATACACTTGGGGTAATGTTGAATTGGCTGTTACCCTTTGTATTTATTATGAACTAGTAATGTTGTTCTGCATATCTACTGTTCCATGAGCATTTATAACTGGTGAATTTTGAAAAAATATATATATATATTAAATTTAGATGACTCTCCTGTTTGTGATATATATACTGTGTGAGTGTCTTAAACTGTGCCTCAGACTTCTTTCTGTACCATCATGTATGTGATATTGATACATAATACTGTGCCTCACTCTTTACCTTTTCTCAGTCATCTGTCTTTTGTCTTCATTGAACTTACTGAATGACATACAAATGTGTGAAAATTATTTACCTGAGAGGAGTGTGTAGAGCTGCATGGCGAGAGAGAGACAGACAGACAAATGAGGAAAAGAGGGAGCATTGTGATGTTGATGTGGATGAGCTGGAAAGTTTAAAAATACTTGGAGATGGTTTGGCCATTTGGAGAGGATGGAGAATGAGAAACTGACAGTATATGCAGGTGATGTAGGGGGACAGAAACAAAGAAGAATACTGAGGATGAGATGAAAAGATGGAGTAGAGAGGTATATAAATGAGAGTGGTGTGGTGTGGAGGGTGATGTGCCTGATGGCAGAAGACAGTGACATGGAGGCAGTTTGTTCATGGCCACCCTTTTCGGGATGAACGTGTTTCACTGTAAATACGTAAATAGATAATGCCTGACTATGGTAACCCTGCATATCACTTCCATATTGGAAGTTTATGTTAATGGCATAGGGTTGCTATTTCATTTTAAAATCTACTGTATATTGTTGATGAAATGTAAAGGATTGATGTTTTTATCCTCGTCAAATATCAGCATAATGTAAGTACAGAAAGTCCTCATTATATGTTGCCTTTTTCTTTGTGTTATGTTTAGTAATCAAGTCCATAGTACTGTACAGCAATCTTTCCTATTGATTTTGTATTGCTATGTATAAAGTTGCTTTATCAGTTACCCATCATTTGTAACAGAAAGTAGTGATACAGTATTATGTAACACCTCCCATATATATAATGAGGGCTTTCTGTACCAATGCAGTTGATTATGATTGTCTTCTAGGGTTTGTGTTGGTTGTGGATCTCCTATCACAATCATCCAGGACCAGTGTGCTTTAAAGTGCCTTCCCTCATATTGCAGTGAGATTTGTTGGTTATCAGTAGTAGTAGTTGTGCATTTGAGAGCTGTAGTTTCTGGGTACCTTCAGCCCTTGTCCCTAGCTTAATGGAATTCATAGCTAGGGAGTCATATAATGCCTACTTGTTGGTGGTGATATGGTACTTTTCTAGACTGTCTCTCATTCAGTCTTACAAAGCTTCGAATTACCACCTTAACACAGGACGACGGATCTTTGTTTGGTGTGAAACCCTTGCTGTGACTTCCATCCAAACAGGGATAGGACTTGAGTGTGGATAGACACTTTGGTTCACAAGTCTGTAGTATTCACTGTATATCATGCATCTCTTAAACTTTTCACAGTTTTGGGTTTCTCTGATATGAATGAAATTGTCTGGCATTAATTTGAATGAAAATTTTAAAAAATACGGGAATTAGCACAATTGAAGGGTTGAATTCAAGAAAACTATTAGCAAAAATCATCAATAACATTTGAGCATTTCTTTGCCAGAGTGGCTTTTCCTGAGTGGAAGAGAATGGCTAGACATTACCAGAGTTAAAATGTAAAGTTTGTATATTGAAACGAAAGGGATAAAGCAAGGATGAACTCAGCAATTATGCAGTTTGATGAGTTCATCCTTGCTCTTTGAGTTGCCTTACATAGCTTGAGCTTATTTTGTAGAGATGTTACATTATAAGGTAATGTAGAGGTAACTAGCGTTTTTTCCAACGTATAATGCTATCAGGCGGTTTGCTACCCTTAAATGTTGTGAACCACAGTAACCTAGCCTTCATTCCTAGGATGTGATTTATGTAGTACAGTACAGACTTAAATATGAAAGGTTTGGGTTCAGAGGCTTTATGCAAAATGGAAAATTTTGGTATGTGGAATTATAATGATAACTACTGAGATAGTCACGTGATAATAGTCTCCAGTATCATTAAGAGTAAATACCATGCAGTTCCTTATACTGATTATTTAGTATCTGTACATATATGTGCCCCCGAAAAACTTTACCTCAAAATATGCATTAATTGTGTGAAGACTGGTGGTACTAACACATCCTGTTCCAAGGGAAAGCGTTATGGAAAGTAGAGGTTTTGGGAAATTGGTTTTTCACGTTTGTGAGTGCACTGTATGTATTTGCTGCATGTACAGTGTTTTAATGAGCTTATGATAGACATATCATATTGGAGGAGTTGAAGAAGGACGTATCTAACCTCTCTAGTTTCAAGAGTCTCTCCAGCACTAAATAAAATCCTTTTTATGTAGCAAATATAAGGTAGGAAAGTATGTCCCTGGATTAATGGGATTAACATCTCACATCTTCAAGGGATTGGCTGTTACTGTTATATTGTAGGGTAATGTACTTCATAAACCTTTTTAGGACAATATAAACCAACAGTTATCAGTAATGCCATGTAAATATATCACATTAGAGTTAACATAAGGAAATTTACAGGAATGTCTTTTTTTTTTTTTTTTTTTTTTTTTTTTTTATAATACTGTACACAGGGGTCCCCGATTTATAAGAATTTGATTTATATAATGCTGATTTTGACAGGTCCTGAAGCACACATTGACCCGTTCACACACACATATATATAAATATGTACAAGGACTGAGTTAACTTGCAGTTTTATTTTGGTTTATTTCTCTCATAGTGCCATTTTAGGCTGAGGACTACTACTTCTTGCCTTAAAATGTCTGGACTGATGTGCCAAGCCCTGAGCTCTTACTACACTCCTGTTGGGGCAACAAAGATGTACCATTGTATTCATTGTTACATACTACTGTATAGCATTTTTATGCAGTATGCACATTTGAGTGATATACAGAGTATTTTCTGGTGTTTCAGTAATCGTATGAATAATTTTCAACGTGGGTGTTTTCCACTTTATGTGCTGCCTTCTCAAACTGTTTTCTAGTGGCAGAAAGTGGTGTTCCTCATCAGCCCTTTGGATCAGATGCCTTTCAGGAACTGTAATGCACAGCTTCTGAGGCATGTGCAGATGTGCTGCTACAATATATACATATATGCAATCAGATAAAATTCATACCTAAGGTGGGGTGACCCCTGTATTCTGTGAAAATTAGGTGCTAGAAGTAAAGTATTTTGATATAGTTACTGTTTACAAATGATCTTGAGAAATGAAGAGCACAAATAGTGATGGTGTATATTGCCAAGTTTTTCTCAGCCCACTTGTTAATGATGATTGTTGCACTGCATTGTATTGTACAGGAAAGGATGTAAAACAAACTGGGTACTGTAGATAACAGTGTGATATTTAGTGTTGTGTCACAATCTGTCCCATGTCTTCTGCCCTTATTCTCAGTGCCTAGGAGGCAAGCAAACCCTCTTCCTTACCACATTATTTCTACATGTGGCATGTCATTTTTCTCTTGTATGCTATTAACCCTTGAGTTGGCTCCCTCTGTGTGTATTTCCTACTGCCTGTGGCCTCCAGTCTTTCTGATGGAATGTGTCTAGGCATCTTGAAATGAACTGATCTTGAATTTGGCTCTCTGTTGTCTTGTTTTTGTTTTTCTTGGAAGGAACAATCATGCAGGCCCATGGCCTTTGGTTCCTTCTTCTTGCCCTAAAAGAAAAAAAAAACTTTATCCCCTGTGAAATGCAAAAAAAATTGACGCCTGATGGGTATTAATCATCAGTTGGTGAGGATAGTAGTTGCCTGTTGTTGAACCAGTATTATTGATTGATGAAGTTGTCAGTTTAAGGGTTAATGGTGTATATGCCAGTATTTTAAAGCCAATTCCTCCATCAATCCCACAACAAGTTTTGCAGATTTATTGTTGCTACCTACAGGCAGTTTTATTCAGCTTTAGATGGACTTTGTATATGGAAAGGTAAAAGAATAGTGCATCTTACCTCTCCAGCTTGATATCTCTCCAAAGCTGAGTGTATTTGTCTGGAGGTAGCTTGAATAAAATGAAAGATACAGCATTAGATTAAAGAATAGCATACAAGAGAATGGTAAAATGTAGTGTGGGAAATACAGTAACTCAGTAAGGAAGAGATCTCAGAAATCCTCCGAAACTGATGAGAATACAACCCTTGTATACAGTACTCAGGATCAGTTAACCCCTACACTGTGAGAGGTCTGTCCTTAGCCTTAAATAATCATCACCACCACCACTACTAAAACTGTGACCATTTATTAACATCTGAAGATGGAGTGGGGTAGGAAGAAACAAAATGTAAGACATTATTCTAAGAAGATTTATGGCATTGTTTTGTCACTGTAATTCCATCACCACAAGAGCTAAATAATTTGGTGGTAGTAAGTGAAAGTTAAAAGCCATCATCATACTGTATTGAAGATGTTACTGTAGTGCTGAGTGGCATCCCAGTAATAGTCTCCAGGGTGTATTGTACAGCTGTATACCTTTAGTTTGAATTACAGGAAAGTTGCCCCAGACCCTAATTTTTTGTCAGTTGTATGTGGAATGCCTATTAGTATTAGATGTCACCAGCCAGCATCCCATATTACAGAGTACAGTAGCAGTTGCATTGTTTTTGTGGCCCCAGGTTTGAAATATTAGCTCAATGGGCTGCAGACTGAAGCTGCCCTTCCCCTGCAGTCCACCATTGTCATTTCAAGGGAATGAAGGAGTTGAGGGATGTTTATGTAACCAGGCAGGGGAGTTGCTTAGTTATGTCAGTGTACCATATGAAGGCATTCCTCTCCAGCACCTGTAGTAGTGATATAAGGAGGCCAAGAACATTAAGTCTTCATGAAGTGAATTTTATCATAAAATATTGGGGTGTGTTCCCCTTCACAGTGTGTAATGTAAACCTACAGCCTTTAATCTCATTTGCTCATGTGCCAAAGAATTTTACTGTAGCACTGTTAAGCTAAGAGTGAGAATGTGAGAAATATTTTTATTTCAGTTGCAGTGCTGTTGTTTCCATGTATTTTGAACCCTGTTGACATGCTATACAGTAGTTTTGCTCACCCTATGAAAAGAAAAGAAAAAATTATCATTATCATCATGCTAACTCACTGACCCATATTCACATATGGTTGGGAGAGCTGAACCAGTGTTTTATCACCACCTCAACTAATCAGTATAAAAGGACAATTAAATTAACAGAAGGTAGACTAAATGGAACACAGAACTGTGTTGCGTTAGCTCTCTGTCTGTGGCGGGTTTCTCTTAATGTAATAAAATCATTAGGTGTAGCTGGAATGCAGCACACAGTTTTCCTCTGCCGAAGCGGTAACTAAGGTAGTTTTCAGCGCGTTTTAGTGATAGGTGTGGACGCTTACCATCCACTCACTCGGTGTAGTACTACTCTCGGTTGACTGCCCTTTCCTCTCTTCTTTCCTTCCTTCCTTCCTCTTCTGTCTTTCCCTTATTCTTTCCTCTTCCTTCTTTCTACAGGTGACTCTGCACTGAGTAACAAGCCGAATGGTTTCCAGTACACCAAGAAACCTTTTACTATGCTGGGTGGTAACCATGTAACCAAATCATGGCGCCTGGTGATTTAGTGGGTAATTAAAGCACTCCAACTGGATTGAGCCTATGTAGATTTATATTCAAGGGGTGGTTGGGGTTTATTGCTTATGTAATGCCACTCAGGCTGGTCACTGTCATCTTAAATGTTAGGACCAACTTGCCTAGCCCCAGACTTGTACACTCCTCATGGGGGAACACAGGATTAGATGATGATGATGATGATGATGATTTAACCTGTTTGATCAGAGGATGTATTTGTTTACCATACTCTTTCTGCCTCCAGACGATTTTTTTAACTGTGGAAAAACTCTTTTGTAGTGGGGAGGTTAAATACTGCCTCCAATAACACCTTCACACTGAGATCTCTTCTTAAGCCAAGTAAAATCATCTAAATGTAACATGAGTAGCATTAGAAGTGCATCATCATATTGAAGGGGTCAGCTGGCAGGTTTCTCTGGGTGGAATGAAACTGTTTGATGCAGTCTGAAGTAAAATGTGTAATTCCAAATTGCCATAATGTATCATCATCATCTAATCCAGTGTTGCCCTATGAGGAGCATAGGAACCTGGGGCTAGGCAAGTTGGTCCTGACATTAAAAGATGAGAGTTACCAGCCTCACTCATCCCTGAGTGGCATTACATGAGCAATAAACTCATCAGTATACACTTTTTATGCCTTGATGTTGTACATTTTACCTAGCTAAATAAAATCATTTAGCATTAGCTGGAATAAAATGCCATTCATTGTTTGTGGCCAGAGGATTAAATAACATAATTGGTACAACACTGAGTCTTGATCTGGTTAAGCCCTTTAATTGGATGATGTATTTGTACTTTATTCTTGTGACCTTCGGACCATTTTTTCTGTTAAGGGGGAACATGTGCTAGTGGAGGCATTAGTTAAGATCATATGTAATTTCTCGGGTTTAGATAATCTCCTGAACTGAATGGCATCATGGCAAGATTAAGTAAAAGGTGTATTATAGGACTGAAGGGGTTAATAAACTCCATGATGTACTGTATAGGGACACTTTGTTGGCATGTAAGCACAAGATCTGAGTCTTTTTTAAGATTGTATTTAATAATGTAATTAATGTACAACAAGGCAGCTGATATACTGTATAGTGAAGTAGAGGATGGGGTGGCTTATTTTTATATGATGTTACGATAGTGTGTTTAAGATGGTGATATCAGGTGTTTATTGTATAGCTAAAGTCAGCCCCTTCCAGTAACATAACTTGTTAAGTGATAATTTCTCCATCCTGAAAGATATATTTTTGCATTATGCAGTTCATTATTTTCTGAGTTGACATTTATGTAGCTGTGGTTATCATAATATGGTTGTATTTATTGAAAGAAGACAGGAAACACACTGGATTTATAAGTGCACTGTAATATTGTAGTTAGGGTATTATCTTCTTATTTTTAAAACCACAAAAAAATGCCTTCCCCATTTGGCAGTTGACGTATTTCATTTTAAGAATAAATGTTGTATTACTGAACAGGCTAGATAGGTTTCTATGTTTAATAAATGTAATGCTTGTGTATAGTAGTAAGAGTGCTGAAGCTTACACAAACACTTTGTGGCTGATTTGGTGCTGAGGTAGTATTAATCATCTTGGTATTAGACACCGTTTTCAAGTGTTTAGGATTATCTGGCTTTACTTAGAGTAAAAGCTGCCAGTGTAATTTTGTACTTTAATGGTTAAAAGTAAAGTTTCATTAAGTGGAATTGTAGACCTTCCCAGCTTTCCATGCAGATGTTGTACAGTACAGGCGTTACAGCTAATACATGACCTCCATGAATGTTCAGTAAATGTTACTAGGAGGTACATCACTGTGTGATGACAACCCTTCTTAAATGAAACTACAACTATAAATTGCTAATGTAAAGTGTGCACTTAAAGGTTTATTACAATCCAGTTGACTCTTGTTTCTGAAACTGTAAATCTGCCAGGCCATATTGTCATGCAGTAGTAATATGCCGTATAGACTGATCACATGATGTGCTGGGAGGTATCACACCATCTTTAGAAGTACTGTACAGTCCTGTATGTTTGTAGGAGTAGGGAGAACAAGCCCCATTAGCAGTCTTATACATGTAATATCACTCCAGTACAATCCAGGCTAGAAGTACTGTTGAGTTATTAATAGGACAGTCATAGAAGAGTGATGTATAGAAACACAACATAGGGACAAAACTTCGGGACCATCAGGAATTAAGTTTTATCCCTAACTTGTGTGTTTGTACTTTACCCTCGTAGAAATACTTGTACAGTTAAGGAGTGACCTTAGAAAACAGTGGCTCATATGTCAATATTAAAGACTTAAATGCAGTAATGATAACGCATACTGGGCTGTATTACCACCCCATGTAAGCCATGTAAATATTTTGTAAAAGAATGCTTGCAGGGTTGTGGGTGACTTAAAAAAGTCTTAGGTTTTTATTGTGTAACCATTACTCTAATTTTAAATGGGCTTAGTTCCTAATGATAATGTGATCTCAGCAACTGATGTATGCTTATGTATGTCTTAAAATCTGTCAACATTCATAGTCCTTACTTCACTCAAGGTACATGTTAACCTTGATGAGTCTTATTTTCTTGTGAAAACTTGGCAAGTGATTATACAGTGTTAGGTTATTACTGAATACATAATACTCATCCTCAGTTTGCTAGTTGAGATTTTGACAGTAGTAAGACTCTTATGTTGCGGGTTCTATACTCAGTGATAGCACAATGCAGCATAAGGGAATTAGTTGCTAACAGGCCATGCCTACACAGCTCAAATGTTTACTGAATATTTGTGAGTGTGTGGTTGCAGCTTCTACTTTACAGTACGTGAAATAACTCTTTTTAGGTACTGTTGAATACATTGCAGAAAAGTTGAACCATCAGAAACACGCAACAGTATTGACACACTTCTCAGTGGGTCTCACATGTTTTATATATTGTAATCTTCAGGCAAGACTAGGATAATAGTTGTTTCACTGATTATAATCACATCAGGAGTTTGTTGACACCTTCCATCTGTTAGTGGTGATGGAAGGTATTGTATGAAATATTTTAGTGTAGGGTAGTATTACAAAGCACACAAGAAAACAGTGGTCGGAAGGAAGGATACTCTGCCTATTATTATTATTATTACACGTTTTATTATTATTGTTGTTATTTTTATCATTATTATTATTATTATTATTATATTTATTCACTTAAAGGCTGCCCCTCAGTGTCAAAAGGCCTGAAAATGAGTCATAACTCAGGAACTGGTGGCTCGATTGGACTGGAAATTGTTTTATTCTTCAACTTTGAGCATTCTAACGGTACCTTCCTATATAAACAATTGCACTACTTTCTGAACTTTCGACTGTATTATGGTAGCTTCATTGCCCACAGTGAAAGTGATCCGCCAAGAGGCAGCCAAGTAAAAGGCCAGAAATGAGTCATAACTCAGGAACTGGTGACCTAATTGGACTGGAAATTATTTTATTCTTTATGTTAGAATATTTTAGCGGTACCTTGCTCTAACAAAAATTGCACTATAGTGCGCCATTTTTGCTGTGTTATGGTCAAAAATGGACAAACCAACAAACATATAGAAATCGGATCATGATGATATAGATAACTCCTTAATGGTGGCGTAGAATTATGTCTTGCCTAAAGGTTTTGCATTTTGGTGTGTTCTCATCTGATTTGGAGGCCCTCTGGCACCTTTTTCATAGCAATTTATTTAACCTCTTTCAACTTAGTATGCTCTTCTGGCCTTTTTAAATCTCACTATCAACATAGATTGGATAAACAAAATAATAGAGAATATTAAGGGGACATATGCAGAAGTAATCTGGTAAGGAAGAGGTTCTTGGGAGCTTCCATAAGTGACCAGGGTACAGGCCTTAAAGTAATATTTTGTCTGCATGCTTTGTAAACCTTAAATGGGGCTGATTGTATTGTATAGAAACACAGGATGATTGCTGTTTTGGACAAGTAAAGTAGCTGTATAATTTAGGAATGCTCCATTTCATCCTTGTGTTGGTGCTGATGAGAAACCTACATGTGGTGGTGCTCTGTACCCTGGGTGGAGAAGTAGATGCTTTGTCCACCTAGGAGTAGGAGTCGAACCTCCTAATTCCCTGCACCTCTTCATGGAAACAGCTCTGGTCTCATCTGGGTGAGACACTGTCATATAAGTGTGTGTTCCTGTAGGATGACTTCACAGAAGCATTTGCCTGCTTGTGGTTGACAGGTCTGCTTGGTCGGACAGACCAGGGTTAAGCAGCATCAACAACTTCCGTATGTTACAAGGGAGATCCCCTAAGCTGAATAAAGTCATATGGTCATAGCAAGAAATATTGATAGACATCTTTGTACTGAGGGGGTTAATAAAGAATTTTTCCAACCATTCTCTTTTAGAGACTAAATTGGTAGATATAATTATGTGGTATTATTTGGATTTTTTTTTTTTTTTAAATAACCGCCTCCTGCAGTCTATCTTCCTTTTGAGAGAGAGAGGGAGTTGAAGGATGTATGTATAACTGTGCAGCTGAACCAACTGGCTATGTCAGTGCCATCATGAGTAGGTGTCCTTCTTCAGCACCTAAAGTGAGGATAAATACTTGGTATGACAAAGTTAGTTAATGGAGATACCAACATAACCCCTTCATTTGGGTGACTGTATTTTTGGTCTGTTCTTGTCGCTACCATGTGATGATACTCAGCTAAGTAAGGATCCCTTGTACTGTGGAGGATGTCTGTCCCTTCAGGTTTAAAAATTTGCCACAACCTGAATAAAATTATCTGGTGGCAGTGACAATAATATAATGACGACATCATTACGTGTATACTGAAGAAACTAAGTGATAAATGATTTTTTCTTTTTTAGGAATACAACACTTGTGCCTGTTTTTTTTTTGTTTTTTTCCCTAAAACTTGAAATTTATTAGGGACTTTGCTGTGTGTGTGTGTTTTTTTACCTTCCTACATAAACACACACACACACACACACACACATATATATATATATATATATATATATATATATATATATATATATATATATATATATATTATTGGCAACTCTGATATGTCCTCTCTGTGCCTTTTTTCACAGCTGCCAAAGAACCTTAAGTAATATGTGCTGCTTCCTGCATGTTTGTTTTAGCTATAGTGTACTCTTAACCCTTTCACTATGAGAAGCCTAAAAAAAGTAGCCTTTAGATTAAAAATATTATTGTACTGCATTGGTTGTTGTTGTTGTGGTCACAGTCTCATCTGGATGTGAACCCAGTAAACTGCAGACTTGAGTTGCCCTTCTAATGCAGATCTTATCCCCCTCCTGGAGGATAGGAAGGGAACTGAGGGTTATTTATGTGACATCTGTAGTAGAGCTGCCCAGTTGTATTGGTGCCTCCACATGAAGGTATCCCTCTGCAGCACTGCTCAAGATGAGTACAGTCATATTACTGTATCAAGAATGAAAAATATACGTTCATACTTCAGGGGTGATGGAAGATCAATATTAGCCCCATCACTAGGGAAGGTCCTCTCCAGAAACGAACGTCATAAAAATTACATCATATTGACGGGGTCAAGTTAGGGTATTGTTTACTCTCCTTGTATGAACAGCATAAAAATTACATCATATTGACGGGGTTAAGTTAGGGTATTGTTTACTATCATTGTACTATAAATAAATTTGAAGTGAAGATAGTAAACTTTATCCAGCTGATTAACTTGTATGTTTTATTCATCCCTTTCATAATGACAAGTGGATAACTAGGGTAAATGAGTGGCAACCCCAAGTTGAGAGGAAGGGACAGAGAAGATGGCAAGATGTGAATCAAAGTTTCATGTGGACTGAATAGAATGGACCAATATTATTCAATAGTTAAGAATAGGAGAGACCTTTGTCCGGATGATGATGATTCCTAATAATGAGGTATTTGGGGAAATGTACACGTGGATCCTTTTATGGTTATAATTTTTTGTTAAAGCATACAACTGCATCCGCAGTGTACTCCTGGGGACAGAGAGGGGGAGTTGATGAAAGGGGAATGGGAAAAACAAGGACAAGTAATACATCAAAAGATCTATGTCAAGAAAGGTAGGTGAGAAGGGTAGGAGCTGGAATGAGGAGAAATAGTGAGAGGGAGGGGAAACAGAGCTGGGACACATGGTATGTGAGAGATTTTGACCGCAAAATTATAAGACCCAAATAATTTTAGATGTGGAGGCTGATGAAGCTGACAGTCATGTTAATAATGTACAATAGTCTTTATCATTCTTCTTCTGTGCCTGCCCTCCTCTCTTCCTATTTCTTCCATCTTTCTTGTCATTTTTTATTGCTTTCCTTTCCTTTACAGGTGGCTCTACATTGATTGACAAGCCAAATGATATCCTGTAAGCCAAGAAAGCATTTACAACGCTGGATGGTAACCATATAACCAAACCATATGTGCTCCCTACATGTCAACGAGTGAGTTGGTGGAGGGTTAGTGCCTCTCCCTGTAAAACAAATAACTCATTGTCAAATGGCCACCCCTTACGGGATTATGGAATCTGGCAATAGATAGATAGAATTTTGCCAAGAACCCAGATCAGCTCAGGATATGAATAAGGAACTAATGGGTTTGCAAGTTGCTAGTAATATAAAACTGCGTCTGAGCATAAACCCAAACAACTTCACATAATAGCTGATGTGCTTTTATCTGGTGGAACAGGGCCACTCCGACAACTTGAATACTAAGTTGTGGATGCAGGAAATTCGATTTTATGATACAGGAATGAACTTAATGTTCAACGAAGCTGAAAAAGACTAGGGATCATCGTCAGATCAGAATATACACTATTATGGGGAAGTGATCAATTTGAAACATCCGCCAAAATGTACAACAACGTTTGAGCGTGTACGAAGGCTGCTGCGTGCTATGATGCAGCTACGATAACGCAAAACCAAAACATTGCCACGGCCATAGGGGTTGTGTGCCACTATTTTCGTCATTTATCCTGCCTCTGCGGTAGTGTCAGGAGATCCAAGTGTCAAGATCGGACAAAGGGACCCTTATTGTTCTTGGGGAGCTTGATGACTTGACCGGAGATGAGCACAGAGGGTCAGCAGATTTCAGCAAAGCTCCAGTGTGTCCTGAATCGGTTGGCAGAAACGCAGAGGGACGCGAAGACCCAAGGCTCTGGGGTGGAGGATGACACACTGCTACAGAAACTACACACTCATATACACCAGCAACTCGTCAAAAGTAAGAATGGTAAGTGTTGGTAAGAGTCAGGGCTTTGAGGCGGAGGATGACATACTCGTACAAAAATTACTCGTACACTAAGATGACCAGAGTCCCTCTTTTTTTTATGTATGCCCCGCGTATTGAATTGCGATTAAAATGTCCTGCTTTTTTAGCAAATTATCTTACGTGTCCCACTTTTAGAAAATTACTATTAGATATAAGATGATCTTTAATGAAGGTATGATGAATTAGTGAAATTATGCATAATCCAAACCAAATGCAATACCGAATTGTTAATATAGATTCTGTTATACTCACTGACAACTTTGGTCGGCCATTCACCATACCATACGGTATGTTCGGAGTTTGTCTAAGACTTAGGTGTATGATTAGCACCCTCAGGGTGAGGTGGTGCTGTATATACTATATATATATATATATATATATACACACACACACACACACACACACACACACACACACACACATACACACACACACACACACACACACACACACACTTGACAATGTCCCGCTTTGAGCTCGAGTAAATCTGGTCACTTTACCGTACACATCAGCAGCTGTGGCAGTCAGAAGTGAGGATGGTAATTGTTGGTAAGTCAGGACTTTTGACACATACAGATTACACACCCATACGCATCAGCTCATGAGGAGTGTGGTAGTTCAGTGGTGGGGTGTTGGGCCTGAGACCATGAGGTTGAGAGTTCACACCCGGCTTAGGTAACTGCTGTGCTGGGAGGGGTACTGTAGTGCTCTCCCATCACCCTAGCAGAAGTGAGAAAGGAAGTGGGACTAAGAGATTTGGTACATATTATTCAAAAGATATGGTAAATGCTGAATAGTTTTTTTTTCCCATTTCTTCGCATAATTTCTTTCAGATGCTTCCAGTACGATAATTCAGTTTTTAACATGCTGTCACTAAATTTTTTTTTTTTTTTTTTTTTTTTTTTTTTTTTTTGCAGTAAAGAACTACTCAGTCAGCTAAGGAGTAACTGTCAATAATAGCTGAATAAGATCATTTAGGGGGAGGCGTGGCTGAATCGGTAGAGAGGCGGCCTGCGGTCCTAATGGACCCAGGATCGAATCCCGGCTGGGGCAGGGAACAGTTTGAGGATTTGAATTTCCTAAAAGCAGACTTTCCTGATCTACCAGATGACCCGCCGACATGTCATAAAAATACCCCCGCTAATACCAATACACTAATCCTGTATGAGACAGCCCTAGCATGTATTCAATATGGATGGTGGGTGTTAGCGCCGAAGTGGTGACATGTGGAGGTGTAGGAGGACTACTGGGCCTTGGGATAGGTCAGTGCCCCCAAGCAATAGGCTCTGAAGCCTTTGCCCAGAGTCAGACACATTAAAAAAAAAAAAAAAAAAAAAAAAAAAAAAAAATTGGCGTTAACAAGAATGAAATACAAATGCATGCTAAGACAAATACATTATTATATTATGTTTTTTGTTAGTGCAGTGTCAACTGTAAGTTATATCTTGGTAATCGACCTGAACAGACTGGTCATAACTACAACTAGCAACCCATACTTTTTTTTTTTTCCATGTGGCTCAGTGGGTTAGAGCTCTGCTCAGGCCTAAGGGTCAAAGGTTCGAGTACACCCAAGGGTCATTGGTAGACATCAGGAAGGGCATCAGGTCATATAGTGCTACATGCCCCAAACAACTGTTCTCTACCTAGATACAGTGCCTTAGCCCTCATCGGAAAAGGGGACTCAGCGTAAAACTAAAAAAAAAATATACACCTGGAATACCGGTATACATAAGGGGATAGGCTAGTCATTATCTTGGATGCCCTGGAGTGCAGCAGTGGAAACTGTCCCAACACCTCAGAGAGAAAATTATACAGCTGGCAATTTCAGTATCATATCTTTTTTATTTTATTCTTACCGTACTGTTTCTGAGTAGTTTTACACAGCTTGGGAGAAACTTTTTGAAATGAAGAGGTTGGGTATTATAATCCTTCTTAACCCATACAGCCTAAGGATGCCAAACCAGAATGCAATAAAATAATATAATATTAGTCAGAATTTTAGTATGGTACATTATATCCTGGAATGAGGAAGATAACCCCCTCCACAACTGGGGTATATCTCTGACCTGAATAGGACTGTCTGGTACCAGCATGAAGTATGATTAATGTAAGATTGTCAGGCAGAAGGGATTAATCAGTTCCAAATGATGGCTCTGTCTTCTTCCCTGCCAGGACCTGAGTGGGCCCGTAGTGTGGGTCTGACAGTGTTTGTACAAGATCTCCTGGACCCCACCACCACAAAGGACTCAGCAACAGTGGCTCTGACGCTGAAAATTCTGGCCTCACTTATTTCTGTTGTGGAGAACTTTGATGCTTATCCTGAGGACAAGGTACCGTAAATGTTTTTAATCTATCTATCTATCTATCTATAGCCCGACGCCCTAATCCCGCAAAGGGTGGCCGCAGGCAAAACGCCTCCAAGTCACTCTGTCACCCACCATTTGACTACCCTCCCCCCAACTCACCCCCCCCTCCCTCATATACTTCTCAACTCCATCCCTCCAACTCATCCTCAGTCTACCCCTCCCTCTCCCTCCCTCCACCTCACCTACATACACCCTCTTAGTCAGTCTTTCATTCTCCATTCTCTCCATATGTCCAAGCCACCTCAGTGTATTTCTCCTAATCTCCTCAACCACATCCACATCTACCCCACAACGTTCCTTCACTTCTTCATTCGTCAACCTGTTCCTCCACGTCACTCCACATGCTCCTCTCAGGTAACTCATTTCCACTGCTCTCACTCTTGACTTGTTCCCCTCTTGCAAGGTCCACGCCTCGCTTCAATATGTCAGGGTAGGGATCACGATACCATCATGCAGTGACTTCTTAACTTCCATACTCACCTCCCTATTTCTCATCACTGCTTTCAGTGTACCAACAACCTTCCTTCCCTGCTGTACCCTTTCACGCACTTCATCCCCCAAAGTTCCATCCTTACTCATCACACTACCCAAGTACTTGAATGCACTCACATTCTCCATATCCTCGCCATCCAACCTCACTGCACACTCTGTGACTTCATTCCTCTCAAACACCATAACTTTACTTTTGTTTA
This sequence comes from Coenobita brevimanus, assembly GCF_032717465.1. Lineage (NCBI taxonomy): Eukaryota > Metazoa > Arthropoda > Malacostraca > Decapoda > Coenobitidae > Coenobita > Coenobita brevimanus. The sequence goes on from NC_136995.1 coordinate 12,256,199, forward strand.
CATTAACTTTCAGCTTCCTCCTCCTACACACTGTCCCAAATTCATTCACCAAACCTTGCAACTCCCATTCATCTTCACTCAACAATACTGTATCATCAGCAAACAGCAACACCAAAAGCTTCCAAATCTCACCCTCTTTCATTAGGGCCAGCCCCACATCCACTGCCCTACCTTGCACCTCCTTTTACAACCCCATCCATATATATATTAAACAGCCATGGAGACATCACACACCCCTGTTTCAGTCCCACATTGAGATCAAAGAACTCACTCAGCTCACCATCCACTCACACCGTAGCCCTAGCTCCCTCGTACATACTCTTCACAGTACTCAACAATTTCCCCTCCACTCCATATATTCTTAATACCTTCCACATACCTTGCCTATCTATTCTGTCATAAGCTTTCTCCAAGTCCATGAAGGCAGCATACGCTTTCCTTCCCTTCTCTAGATACTTCTCCACTAAACATCTTAGAACAAATATCTGATCTACACACCCTTTTCCCTTCCTAAATCCCCCTTGTTCTTCTCCAGCTAGCTCCTCTGTCATATGCCTAACCCCATCAATGAGTATTCTACCATATATTTTACCAGTCACACTAAGAAGGCAAATACCCCTATGGTTACCACATACTTCTATCTCCCCTTTTCCTCTGAACAGAGGAACATTTATACCTGATTTCCAGTCCTCTGGAACCCTTCCCTCTTCCCAAGCCAATCTACACAACTTCCATATCCACTTCACAACAATCTCACCCCCATACCTAAGCATTTCACCACACACTCCATCAATTCCTGGGGCCTTTCCCAGGTTAATCTTTTTCATCGCTTCCACTACTTCCGCCCTACTGATCTCTTCCTCCCTTCTCTCATCTCTTCTTCTCCTGGCCATTCCCCAACCACTTATACTCACTCTGCTCTCACTCTACATTCAACAAACCCTCAAAGTGCTCCTTCCATCTCCTCAATTTCTCTCTCTTCTCCACCAACAATCTATAATTCCTATCTTTCACTCCCCTACTATTTCCCCTTTCACACTGCCTTACTTTCTTTACCTCCTTCCAAAACAATTTCTTACTCTCCCTCCATTTCACACTCAGATTCCTCCCAAACTCTTCATCCACTTTCTTCTTACTCTCCTTCACTAGTCTCTTAACCTCCATTCTCCTGCTCACATATACCTCTCTCTTCTCTCTCTCATCTTCTCCCCTACCTCTACTCACCAACCATTCACTATATGCCTTCTTCTTATGTTCCACAGCTCGTTTCACCTCATCATTCCACCATGCTGTCCCTTTCTCACCCTTGCATCTCCTCCTCACTCCACAAACCGCCTCACATGCTGTGCCTATCTCTTCCGTGAATATCTTACATATGTCTTCCACCCCTTCCATCTGCTCTAACTCATACCTTCCCAATCTTTCTTCCACTATGCTCTTATACTCTGTCATTTTCTCACTATCTTGCAATGTCTCCACTCTTCTCACAGGAGCTGCTTCCTCCTGTCTTCCCCTTCGTCTCCTCAACCACTTTCTTTGCAACTCTACCTTGGCCATCACTAAGTGATGGTCCGAGACTCCATTCCCCCACCCTCTCCACACTCTTGTATCCAACACTTGTCTTCTCATTCGCTCATCCACACACACATAGTCTATCATTGCCTTTCGTTCAACAAGTTCACCATCCATCCTCCTCATTCTCTCCATGTATACCGGTGGATCATCTTATGACGAAAGTAGGTGTTGGCTATTTCCAACCCCTTACAATCACAGATGTCCACCAAAGCACTACCATTCCCATCTACTTCGGCTGGCACACCCCACTGACCAACCACTCCATCCACTCGTACATTCCCAACTTTGCCATTCGTGTCTCCAATCAACAGCACTCTCTCGCTCCTCTCAAACTTGTCCATACGTGCTTCTACTCTCGCCCAAAACTCATCTTTCACTCTTGCCACTCGATCCTCTGTTGGAGCATACACACATACAATCGCCCATGCATGTATACCTACTTTCATCCTCACCCATACAATCCTTGCACCCACTGTTCCATACTCTCTTATATTCTCCTTCCACTTCTTGCTTATCATCAGACATACTCCCTCTCTTGCCCTCTCATTCTCACTGACTCCCGCACATATACCTACACCATATTCCCATTCCCTCACCCTTCCACCTTTCCATTTAGTTTCAGTCAATCCACATATATCCACTTTTGCATCCTCAAGCACCTGAACAGTCTCTCTCTCTTTTACTTCATCATTCACTCCTCTCACATTCCATGTTCCCACCTTAAGAATGTCCTTTGTCCGTTCCTTAGTCGTCAAGTATGGTCCGTCCGGGTCCGAGGCGCTTTGTTCGCTTTTTTAGTTAGTTCTTTTTACGGGGTGGGGCACTAACCTACCACCAACCCTTTTAGTCGCCTCGTACGACAAGCAGGGATACTGGGGCATTATTCTTGAAACCCCCCTACCCCCAGGGGGGGGTATTTTATCTCTGTCTCATTAAAATCTTTGTACCACATTTGTTTCTCTCTCTTTACTGAAAATCTTTGTCCTATGGTACATCATGTGTTTATTGAAATCATAATTTCACCTAGTTGCATTGAGTTGAATTTCGGTGTCTAAGTAAAGGACAAGGTAGATGTATTTAATGTATGTGGTATTCTTTCTCTTTGTCTGTTTTTAGAGGAGAATTGTAATGTTTAGCTATGCCAAGGACAAGTCAATGTAGCTATGAATATAATGTGTATATATTCTGTTTCTTTTACTGGAAATCCTGGCTTCACATATTTGCATCTTGGTGAACTTCAGCACAGTACTTATGTTTAGGACAAGGTTAGTTTGTTGGCATGTGCAATAATCTGTCTGCATGTTGTCTGGTGGTGCATCTTGTAAGGAGTGTGCCAAAGACAAGGACAGTGATTCCTTCAGTCCGTTGATAAACAAACTGTCAGATTTGGGAGCATTGTGGTGCGTGTAGATGTGCTGGAGAGCATTAGAATTAGAAGTACATTACCATACCAAGATAGTCTTGTTATGTGCATAGAATGGAGAATGCAAGATTGACAAGGGGTATGATATGTATGTGAGTGAGGTGGAGGGATGGGATGGAGGGGTGCATGGATGAAGTTGGTGTGAGATGAAGGGAGGACAACGTGGTTTGGCCCAGATATTTGCGCCTTTGCAACTTATTTTACATGGCTTAATGGCAGGAAAAAAAGTGCCACAGCTCAAGATCATTCCCAGAGCACTACTTCATGATTAGCACTGTGTTCTTGTGTTAATCTCTTGTTATAGTTCAGCATTCAAGATAGTTATAAATTTTAGGTCAAGTTTAAAAACTATTGTGATTTTTGTTTGTATCATTTCAGGTATTGTGTCACTTCCTGGTGCTACTACCCAGTGTGCGCTCAGATCCAACACTGGCCTCGGCTGCCCTCACTCTCGTCCAGGCTATCCTCAAGCACAAACCTGGCCTCTACTGGCTCATTAAGAATGGTTCGTTACGTAACCTGGACCTTTTGTTACCAGGGACCATGTTTGTGTTAGCTCAGGCAGCTCCGTAGCACCTGTTCGTTATCAGTATTTCTGCTTATTGAGTGTTAATATTCTTCTTGATGTCATTTAGGTTGTAGATGAGTGACAACCATTGACCATGGGGGGTACTGTCATGAGAGTGAGTCACGAAGATGCACACATAGTAACAAAATCTCAATTCAGGTTTTAGATTCTTTTTTTTCCCAACCTCTTCTTGCTTGTAAGAATGTTTTGTTACTTAACACTGAACACCATCACTGTCAAGTGTTTCTTATCATCATGTCCCCAAAATGATGGTTTAATATCATACTTCCAGAAATGGAATTTGTTTCCCAAAGACATCCAGAGGCAGTGAACCCTACTGTCTCACTTGCTCTAGTTGTATTCCCATGATCACATAATCTCTGTCACTTTAAAATTTCATGTATCTTTCACAGTAAGAGAAGGCAATCTCAGACTGCACAGTGACTTAAAATTTATCACATAGTATGGACCTACATACATTGTTGTCTTCATTAAAGATGATGTCATGTTTTGAAGTGTTTATGTTGTAGTGAATATGATGATGATCAGATGATATTTGGCATGGAGGATGAAAATAATTGAAAGTAGCAAGAATAATATGAACAGTACATCATCAGATTGGGATGTCAGACCCTTGTGATGTGCTCTTCTGTACATCCTCATCCAACCAACTTAGTCGCCTGTCAGTTCCTTAGCCTCACCAATTTCCATATCACTTTCTCACAGAGTTACCACCTGTATATCCATCCATATGTATAGGAAAATGGTTATTGTTTTTCATCCACCAGGTGTATGGGAAAAGATGCTACTGCCATGCTTAAGGAGTCCCAGCATCTTTGTCCAGCGTGAGGGCATCAAAGTTATCACCTCCTTTGTACTTGCCCTCACTGATACACAGGTTTGTTTATAACAGGTGCAAGTATAGTTACATTTTTAACTTTAACTTGACCTAAAATTGCCATCTACATCTTGATTGCTGAGTTGTAACAACAGATTAACAATCATGAAGAAAGCTATGAAAAGGATATTGACCCATGGCAATGCTTTTGACACCATAAGCAATGTGAATTAAGGTGCAAGTGGACAAAAACCTGGGCCAGGGTAAGGTTAAACAACCATAGTCTCATTTAAAATTATAATCAAGGAGTCACGGTATTTCACCCAATCTCAGGACATCATCATCATCATCTACCTTGTACTCACCCTCACTGACGTACGAGTGAGATGCATTGTTTGCTAGCAAGTATGAGTATACAATTTAGTACTCATTTAAAGTTACTATTTCATTATTAAGTTGCTGATGAATTAACACCTGTTCTTTACTTAACCCTTTGAATCTAGGTGATGTCCTTTGTACTCACCCTCACTGACATGCAGGTTTGATGCATTTCTCATAACTGGTACAAGTCCTGTATACATTAAGTCTTCATATATAATTTTTTTCTTTATGTTGCTGGTGAATTAATGCACGTTCAGAGCCTATTCTCTTGATTCCAGATGGTTGTCCTAGTTTCATCTTGCTGCATTCAGGCAATTTTATTCAGCTTAGAAAAGAATTGTCAGATTCGGAGGGTTTTGAAGACTATATCAAACCTTTGCTGGTCAGATGGCTGATCCTAACCTGAATAAAATCATCAGGAGATGGCATTAGAAAGTCCCCAGACTCATTTAATTAAAAGTCCCTTGTATATCTATCTATAACCAGTTGCCATAATCCTGTAAGGGGTGGTCATTTGTCATTAAATTAGTTGTTTTACAGGGATGAGCACTAACCCTCCACCAACCCACTTGTTGACACTTAGGAAACACATATGGGTTGGTTATATGGCTACCACCCAACAGTGTAAATGGTTTCTGGCTTACAGGAAATCATTAGGTTTGACGCTTAATGTAAAGTCACTGAAAAAGTAAACAGGAGCAATAAAAAGCGAGAGGAAAGATGGGAGAAATAGGAAGAGGGGAGGGTAGTCACAAAAAAAGAATGATAAAGGTGAAGGAATAAGTAGGCAGCACTGCATGAAGTGCCTGCACACCTGGACTTTATGTGATTGCAGTTAGATTGCAAATAAACATGTACTGAATTGTTGTGTGTTGGGGGGGATGTGCAGTTAAAAAAAAAAAAAAATACTTTTTCCACAGCACTTTGGTCCATTATTGAAAGACCTCTACATGATCTCTGACAAACTGTGTGAGCTGCGACGGCACCTTGGGCAGGCGGAGGGAGAAGATGTGAGGCAGAGCAATCTGTGTGTCCTCAGGGTCATCAAGCAAATACATTTCCAGGTATGTTATCAGTATTTAGAGGGGAGTTGGTGATTAAGTGAATAGAAATGTGATCTGTTGTCTGGAAGGAGGCAGTTTTGATTCGAGGTTGGGGTAGGGAACAGTTTGATTATTTTAATTTTGTTAAAACTGGTATTATTGATCTTCCACAAGACCTACAGTACCATGTCATGAAAATAACCCCACTAGTATGATCACGCTAGTCCTGAATGAGGCAACTCTAGCATATATTCAGTGGGGATGGTGGATATTAACACTCAAGTTGTGACATGAAGGTTTGTGGTGCTTGGGAGGGCCTGTGGGAGCAGACAACCAAGTCTTTGTCCAGAGTCTGCATAGTGACCTTTGTGCAGGATGAAAACGGTATCAGCAGCAACACCCATTATAAAATCATCAGTCACCTGCCTAAAGACACTTTTTTTTATCAAATATACATAGGTGACAGGTTGCCTACCATGGAGGTGTTAATTTTTTATTTAAAAAAAAAAAAAAAAAGCTGGATGATGATGATGATTGTGGTGGAGGCATTAACAATATTCACCCTTGTTGTATCTTTTCCCCTGCAGAGTCTGGGTAGAGAGGCGGTGTATTCACATATCTGCAGTGTGGGAGATTGTGCCTCACGATTGGTGACCCTCCTTCAGGCCAATATCCCCGCCACATCTGTCACACTCATCGCCGATGTCCTCCTCCTTAACATCATGCACAAAGTAGCTCTATTATTTATGACTGTTATTCTTTATATTAATATGCAGAAGGTCTGCAATTACTTTTTCATTTAAATTTTTGTTCTTGTTTTTGTGAATGACTCCTTTTCATTTCTGTGTACAGTATTATGTAATATTTGTGACTGAACTCATTCCTTTTCTCATAATGAAAGTTTATTATGGAGTTTTGATGTTCCTGTTCTCAGTTTCATGCACTGTCTGTTATCTGTGGCTGATGTTCATATTCTCAACATCATGAAGTGTGTCTGTTACTTTTGGATATGTTCTCACTTGTCAAATGATGCACAAGATTTGTCTTTTCCATCACAAGCTGAAATTTTCATATTGGCTTCTCTATTCGACATGTCACATTGTCCTGCTAGCTAGCATTTCCAAGCCGAGAGAAGCTTGGTATATTTCTTTGGCCATAGATGATATTCTAGCACATCTTGCATTGGAGAGGAAAGTGATGGACATGTCCTAAGTGTGAATTAAACAGCAGATAGGTCAACTTTCATCACCAGCTGTTTATAGGACATCCTTTCTCAAATAAGTGAGCCATGTACTTGTTCTCCCAACCTTTTGTGAATGTGGAAAATTGGATTAGGATGAGACTACTATCCTTCTGTAGTTCCTAGAGCAAGTTAATCAAGTGAAGCACAGTGCTCATGCATTTGAGGTCTTGGGAATAATTTGTAAGAGTTCAGTAATGAATAAAGGAATATAGGTATATAGTCCTTTGCATAGGCATTTAAATGAGTCTTCTACTCTTTTATGTCCTTTTCCTATTTCTTGATCATAGCATCCCACATGTTTGTATGAAAAATGGCAAGGGTGATTGTAATGATAATGAGGGACACTATTACAACCTGTAGAATCTTTTGCCATAATTACCTTGTTGAGAAGTTTTTAGGACTGCAAGACAGGTCTTCCCATCTAAACGTAAGGCAAGTTAAGGTCCAAAAAGCATGGAAAGAAAAGTATTGTGGAGGCAGAATAGCAGTATGCCCAGTGAAGTAGGCCACACCCTCATTCACCCATCATTCAGGCCCATAGAGTTCTGACTTCTTCACCTCACAGGTTTAACCATCTGCAGATGTGTTTGTGGCTTTTTTCCCATTTTACATGCACTTCAAATTACTTGTTGCATTATGGGTGGAATTTGCAGTTCTTTGTTGACTAAAGTACACTTTTCATGCTTGTGCAGTTCCAGGATCGTGTGGTTGGTTATGGACTGGTGGAACAGTTTCTGGTTGATGGCCTCTCTGCAGACACCATTGCCCTGACCAGACTACTCTTGCAGAAGGGACACCTTGAGTCTTTCCTCAGGTACACTGCCCTGTTCAACAATCACAACACTGATGCCTGTATCCTAGAAATATATATATATATATATACATTTTCAATCTTATCCTTGCAAGCCTCAAGCCCCTACACCTTGCAAGAGGTTATGTGGGGCTCGGTGTTAGTATTTTATTATCATCAGCAGCATACCCACTGGGTAGGAACATAGTCATTCACAAATTTTTTGTTTGTTTCTTGTAATATTTTTTTTTTCAGATGCCTGTTTATTATATGTTTATATAGTCTGCTGAAAATGGGCATAGCCAGTGTCACTTGGATCACCATGCATACATTGTTCTTCCATTTCACTGCTTTGTCAATTACTGTAGTTTGCTTCCTCAGTCTCCACACCTTGCATTGTCAAGTCATTTACCATAGTTAGTCATCTTTCTTTAGCTTCTTCACCTCTTCCTCTCTTTTAGCTCATATACCCTCTTCACAGAGTCCAGCTCATATAACTATATCATCTGTGCATACTCTTCTGTACCTTCTTTTCAGTTGACTTTCTTACTGTGGTGACTTTCTCCTGTTTCATAGATTATTCAGTTTATGCATCCCACTCTATACAGTACATATTAGCAGTTCCATCTCTACTACACACACATGGCCTTTCACATTCATCCTGTACCAAAGTTTCACATCCATACATTAATGTGGACAACAACACACCTTCATGCTGTCCTCTTGTGGCCTTGGTGCAGGTACTTAGTCATCTGTTTCACATGAAGACTATCTTAAGTACAAACCACTTTTCTTTATTGAGTCATTGTAGTGCCCACCTCCTTTACATATTCACTTAAACTCTTCCACAAGTTCAAGTCAAGCTTTATTTACCAGCATATCACCTAATAAGTTTACGTCTCTGGACAGCCACCACTTTAATAAATTTTTAAACCAATTCTGACATTGCCATCTTAACAAGCACCACATTTCTTTTCTGTGCACCACTAAAACCAACCATTTTACCACTATTCATCTCATCATTTCTATTCTTTAGTTTTTCACATTCTTTTCATCTCCATATTCTGCTTCCAAAAGTACTGTAAACATCTTACAATCATTCCCTTATGTTGTTTTCACAGTCTGCCTTGCTGCAAATGTTTGAATCTTATACCACAACTGAAACCACAGTATTAAGCATTTCAATAGAATATTGTATTTGATGGTCCATCTGTGCAATGAAGCAAAGAATGTCATTGTCCTGAGTGATGAGTGAGTGAATGAATGGCCCATTTCACTGGTCATTTTGTGTAACTCTTGTACACTTCCAAACTCATATTTCTGGATCCTATCTGTTTATCTATAGCCATAAGCCTCAGTCCTGGAAGGGGTGGCCAAAGTTGATTTGTCATCATGTCATTCTGTCCTCTGCCATTAGGCTGGCCTTTCTTCAGGTCACACACCCTTCACACATATACAGTACACCTCCATCTTATCATTGATCTTACCCACCCCATTTAATAGTGGGAAATAGGGTGATCATGATTATGATGATGGTTTACTAAGTACTGTACATGTAATATTAAATACATGTACTGTGTTGTATGACAATGTTTGTGCACATTGCAGGAGATTGAGTGCATCATTATGCTAACCTCCTCTGTCCTGTTACACCTTTTATATGTTATTCTTCCTTCCAGTGGATTATTTTGCCAAGCTTAAGAGAGCCGTGTTGAATTGTAGGGTCCAGATATAATTTTCATCAATTCCTTCACAACATGAGTCTAAACTGTATCAAATCATCTGTTTGGTAGCTGGAAGGAGAGAAATGAGGCATCATTATAGTGAAGTGTGATGGTGATGATGATGATAGAAGCTGATAATGATGTTTATTTATGTACAGGGCATCAGTGAACATTCATCAGTACTGGAGCATCCTGGTACACAACCTGAAGGAGACCAAGAATATTGATCTTACATCAGTTGAGACTCTTCTGCACATTGTTACGTCCCTACAGGTGGGTGTGTGCAGTGTGCTTTTGTGGGGGGGGGGGGGGAGGTGTCAGAGGGAGAGAGATTTATTATGTTTAATGATTTAGACTCTTGGTAATCTAGTAGTTAAAGGCAGCACCCCTGCATTATCACACTGAATATCAGCATACACAATGGTGATACTCAGACTGCTTCTTTAACAGGATGTCATATTGTTTCTCCTATGTTGATGTTATTCAAACCATCCTTGGTTCACAGACATTCCTTATTTGGCTGAGAGAAAGGGGATGGAGCCTTTATAAACAATGATTCTACAAATGATACTATGGAAAGTGATATGGTCAGCACCTCAGAAATATCCTTGTATTTGCCCCGCTTGTCGTAAATGTCTGTAATGCTGCCCAGAGACAAGAAAAAGACTACCCTTGTCTAGTGCAGAGTTAGCTAGCCCCAGAGCCTGTATGTTCCTGTCTGTCTGCATAGCTATAGAGCTGGCCACAGATAAAGTGCCTCCATGTCACCCTGTCTTTTGATATTAGGCTGCCCTTTCTTCAGCCAGACCCCCCTCTCTCATATGTCTCTCCACACCATCCCTCCATCTCATCCTCAGTCTCCCCATCCACCACACTCTCATATACTCTTTATTTACTAATATATAAACATATACTTTTTTATACAGAACAAAATTGGATGAAGGATGGCTAGTGCTGATGATATATTTGTGTCCCACAGATGACCACACTGCTGGTGTTGTATCAGTCATGTCTAAATCAGCTGCTGAAGGTGTGTCCAGAGAAGGCCACCATCATGGCCCGCTGGAATGACGAAGTACTTAGTCGCATCAAAATCAAAGAGGACATCAAGGTAGGAGTCGGCGTTAACATTAATTCAAGTTACGCTTTACTGTAGTTTAACTCAGATTGACGTGAACTGTTAGCTTGTTCAGTACAGTGACATGCTTTTAACTTCATCCTTTATGCTACCAGACAGTTTTATCCATCATCATCATTATCATTCCAGTGTCTTCTCTCACCTAAAGATGCAGTAAGGTGGGGCCCTGAATATGAAAAGAGAGAAGAACTTTATAGGGGGAAAACTAGACAACAGCATGCCTGTTGAAATGGGTCACACACTTTCACTCCATTCATGACCCCCAGAATCCTTACTCCATCTCATAGATATACAGTAACCATCCACATAGCCTATGTGTACGTCATAATTCCTATCAGATGGAGTTAGATGCCTTATCAGGTAAAGAAAAAGGGGGGGGGGAATCCGTGTCATACATTCCTCCATACAAAACTCATCCAACCATCTTGATCCCTTGTTAATTCCCTAGCCTCATAAATTCCATACTTCAGGTTCTCACATACATATTTACCTTATCTCTCCACCTTCTTCGTGACCCACTTCACTACTAGAGGTCTGTCCTTAGGTAAATAAAATTGTCATAGAATAAAATAGAAAATTATGTCATGGGCTAAAGTTGATACATTCCATATTTACATAACTTCTGTGGTGTAGGCAGATGCCAGGAAGTTAGAGGGTGAGATGGTTGAGGCCCTGGAAAAGGACGAAAGCCAAGCAGTGAAGATGGCTGTTGTGACTGTGTCCGGCCTTACCGAAGCAACATGCCATCTCAATCAGGTTAGTCTCTCTTTTTCTGTTATCATCCTGTAACCAGACATTGTATTCCTGGAGAGATGTTGAGGCCTTGAAGAAGGATGGCAATTGTTTGGTGAAAATGGCTGTTGTTACTCTACCAAGAGGCCATTTCAGTCAAGTGAGTCACAGGGGAAAATAATAATCAGCTTTTTTAAAATATCCTTCAGCTCCCTCTCTGTCCTCTGAAAAGGAGGTGATGAACTGTCAGAGAAGGCCAGCTTCAGTTTGCAGTCCTTTGTGTCCACAACCACATGAACCTGGGATTACAGCAGCAAGAATAGCAGATACACAAGCAACAGAATCCATACAGCATGTTTTTTCTAACCATACAAATATCCATGAACCCTTCCAGTGCTGTTGATGGCCAGGTGTAGTGGGACTCATTCGTACTCCATAACTAAGGTTTATTGAATTTCATGCAACTACAACTTAGTGTTAAAGTCAGCCATAGCCACATTCTACGTGGTTATGATCTTAATGTAAAATCTTGAGTGACTGTCCAGTTTGAGTCAAGTTTATCATGAAAACAAGAGGTAAAGACTTCATATAAACATTCCTTGGTACAGTACTCGCACATTGATTAGACAGTATTTGCAGTGTGAATGAAAAATTGCAGGGTGTCCAGTTTTTTCATGATTCATAGTAGGTAAAGTGTGGTCAGTTGGTTAGAGTGCCCTCCATTAGAGTGATAGCCTTGCCGCAAATATCCTTTTATGGAGTGCTGTCGGGGATACATATTGACTTATATTAAATGTTGTGAACAGTGGTTGTTTTATCTCAGGCCCTTACACTTCAGCAAGGATAAAATGTGCATGACTTACCATAATTGTTAACGTATATTAAAATTACAATGTGTCCAAGTTTTTATTTTGAAGTTTAACCCCTGCAGTCCAATGACATATTGTTCATTGTAGTCTTGTTAATTACAGGCGACTTTATTTGGCATGGGAGATAACTTTTTGAGCTGGAGGAGTTAGATATAGATTTCAGCAACCCATTCACTGCTAGATGTCCTTCCAGAATTGAATAAAATTACCTGTTGGTGGCTTGATGTAGCAGAAGTAGGTGTCAGTGGATTCAGCAGGTCAGTGTATTTGTTTTTCGTAAAGAAGGTGCCAAAGAAGCCAGGCAGGGATTGATATTTTTTGTATTCTCAGTATTACATAGTTGGCTAAGGAAATTGTGGGGCCTATTTTACATCATCGTCATCATCATCGTCATCCAGACCTCCTTTCCTACTCTACGGTGGGGTGAGGTAGGGTCTAGAGTGCCAGAAAAAAACTGATAGAGTGAGACACTAAATTTTGTTGAGTTGAATGAGCCACACTCCCATTCACTCACCATTCAAGCTCCCAGAGCCAAGGGATAGGCTATTCAGTCCTAACAAATAAGGCAAGAGTAACCAGTCTTGTTTGCCTCTGAATGGAATAATATGAGCTATAAACCCCAGCCACTCCTTGGATGTAAACTCAGAATCCCATCTTACTGGAGCGCCTTGACTCACTACACTATCACATGTCGTTTAGTCATATGGTCACTACCCAACATAGTAAATGGTTTCCTGGGCAACAGGAAAACTTTTTTGCTTGTCATTCATTGTAAAGTCACCTAAAGGAAAAAAATTAAAGAAAATAAAAGAGAGCCAGATTCAAGATTTAGCTTCCAGTCTATTTAAAATATCAGCTGTATCAAAGTCAGCTTCAGTATTGTACAAGGATTCCTCAAGAGGAACCTCGGTATCATTTGATTTGATTTGAAGCTATTCATGATATTGGCCCATATTTTAAGTGGCATAGGAGGTTTTATAGCACCTCTTTCATAGGATTTTATTTTTCATGTTACAGTTAAACATTATCTTGTACAGTAACTGCATCACTTTAAACTGATATGTTTGCCTCAGTAACGTACAAGAAGATTATTGTTGATCAACCCTGGTCTTTCTGGCTGGGCAGACCCATCAGCCACAGGCATGCAGCCTTTAATCTCATATTACAGACGTGTGCAGTGACGATATTCCAAGGACTGGTGTTGCTCCTTGGTTCCCACACCTGCCCGAACTCACCCATACGCAGTCATGTCCCTCTCCAGCGGGCTGCAATTGGTGGTATCCGGGTGCTGGTGGAAAAGTGAGTGTCTTGGCTTCAAATGAACCACTGCAGATATACTTTTTCACTTTACCATGGCCTAAAATTACCACCTCTCTGTCCTGAAAGCAGAGTTATAACAGTAGACTAACAGTATAAGTAGGGTGCTAATCATTAAGAATTGCTATGGAATGGATATAGAGCCACAGTATTGTCATTTTCTTTTATTGAACTACTGTACATGAAATAAGCTACAATGCAAGAGAATGAAAGTCTGGGCCAAGTCAAGGTGAAAAAGGTATACGTGCTGAAGAGGGACACCTTCCTGTGGTGGTACCAACATGATGGCATCTCCTTTGTCAGGTAATACAAATGTTTAACTCCCTCCTTATCCCCCAAAAGGAGGAGGATGGACTGCAGAAGAGCATCTTAAATCTGCAGTCTACCAGTTTCACATTCAGATGAGCAGTAGACCTACACCCTCTCAGTAACAAAGGCTTTTCCCAAGTTGAGTAAAATTGTTCTTTATCATCATCATCATCATCATCATCTCTCATGTCATCATCATCATCGTTAGTCACCATAATTTCTGGCTTTATGTAGTAGTAGAATGGATGTGGAAGATGTGCAGATTGGCCTGGGAGGAAGGTAGCACTCATTCATCTCGGAGGATGTGAATCAGGTATAATTATTCTGGTGGTTGCAAAGGAAAAGGGGAAAAAGAAGTGTGTGGTAAAATAGGGGCATTTGTCTTCTTAGTATACTGAGGGAAAAGTGTAATGGTAGGATAACTAATTCACAGAGTTAGAGAAAGAACAGAGCTAAGTCTGGTTGGAGAAGAACAGGGAGGCTTTAGGAAGGGAAAAGGTTGTGTAGATCCAGCCATATTCATTCTCAGATCCTACATGGAAAAGTGCCCCATGAGAGCGTAGGAGCCCGAAGTTGTAGGCAAGTTTCATGGTCCTGACATTTGACAGGGTGGATAGCCTCACTCATTCCTGGAAAGTGGCATTACATGGAGTAGATGGGAAAGATATTGAATGCTTAAGAGTTAAATGGTGCGAAAGGCTGCAGTGTGTGTGGATGGTGAACTAAGTGAATTTTTCTCTGGGAAATCGTTGGGTTGAAACAGGGATGATGATGATGGCTGTGATTTTGATGATGAAGTGATGATGGTGATGGTAAAGATGCAAGATTGTAGTAGCACTGGTTGAGATGAGGATAGTGTTTGGAAACTCCCTGTGCTGTCATGTTTGCAGATGATACTGTGTTGTTGAGTGAAGACGGAAGAGCTGTTATGGCTATCGGTGGATGAGTTTGGGAGATGTTGTGTAAGAAACGGAATCTAAAGGTGAAGATCCAGGGAAGAGTAAAGTGATGGTCTTTGAGAGAGGTGAAGTCAGTGAATGCACAACAGCGAGGTTGGATGGTGAGGTACCCTTGGATAATGCTGTTTTTAAGTACTTGGGTAGTGCACAGTGAAGTAGAGAAAAATTGCTTCTTTAAAATTGACTGCTGCAGTTAAAGGTTGCTGGTTCTTGTGAAAGCAGTGATAAGAAACATATGGTGAGCATGAAGTGAAAGCAAGGCAGTGTACTACAGATGACCCATCATTGTGATACTCAACTCTAACGTACGGAAGGAGGATAGTTGGAAGGACAGCAGATGCAGGACAAGTTTAGCCTAGCAGTGGAAATGAGTTATTTAAGAGGAGACTGTGGAGTCACATGGAGGGACAGGCTGACGAAACTGAGGATATAATTGCATTGTGGTGTTGATGTGGATGTTTAAAGCCAGTTCCTTACTTCCCTGAGGTGGTTTACAGTACCATGTGGAGAGGATGGATTGGGTGAGAAGACTGACACAGTGTGGTGCTATGTGTACCCTGAGGTGGAGGGGGAAAGCAGGGAGGGGGAGGCCGAGGAGCCAAACCTTCTCATACTACCTTCACCTCAGCATGGGAAGGACCTTGATCAAACCCTTGCAAAGCACTAACACAAGGAGGCATTGGATCCCTACTTGGAACCTAACCTTCCCTAACTTAACTGAGGCGTCTGGCAATAGATAGATAGATAGATGTCTGTCTTCCTATAGCATGGGTCATACAAGTTCACCTGATAGCACTCATTCATCTCACTGTGAATCAACTTATCTGGTGGTTGCAGGAATGAAATTAAAAAGGCATATGATACTGAGGGAGTTAATGGAGATAACTAATTTACAATGAGATAACTAAGCTAAGTCTGGTGGTGGAAAGACTAAAGCAAAAATCCATCCATCCATCATCCAATCCTACATTGCCCCATGAGGAGCGTAGGAGCCCGAGGCTAGGCAAGTTGGTCCTGACATTTAAGATGAGAGTGACCAGCCTCACTCATTCCTGAGTGGCATTACATGAGCAATAAAGATATTATTTGATTAAATGAACTGAGGTTTTGAAACACATTTTACCCATCACTTGTCTTGGGACACATCATTTTGACCAAATGCCAGCCTCATTTTGATAATTTTGAATGACTGATGAAACATGATGATGAACACTGGTAGACGATAACACACACTCTGTAGTAGCACTGGTTGAGATGAGACAGTTGATTCTGTGCATGTCATTTTCCACACAGATTTAACATTGACTGGCGGAAGTGTTATGTATCGGTGTGTTTGATGGGGATGTTGTGTGACATGGTGAAGATCCAGGGCATCACTACACAGGTAAACAAAATACAGTGCTGCACAACACAGGTTTTGTTATAGGTACCCTTTATAATGCTGTTTTTTTTTTTTATCTTGGAATGCACAGTGAAGTAGAGAAAAATTGCTTCTTTAAAATTGACTGCTGCTGTTAAAGCTGATTTTGTGATGGAGAGGGATGCCTTCATGTGGTGGCATGAATAAAGCAAGGCAGTGTTACAGATACACTGCACAGTTTCCTCCTGACCCCCATAAAGGACCCATTCTGTGTTCAGCAGATGCAGGCAGGTAAAAGGCCTACAGTCCATTGGGTTCATGTCCAGATAAGCCTAGGACCACAGCAACAGGGAATCTGAAGTAAACTAGAGAAAATTGCATGAAATTTGCTCATGTTTAAGCCAGTTCCTTACTTCCCATAGTTTACAGTACCAGTGGGTATTGGGGAGAAGCCTACAGGGGTGGGAGGTGGGGCCCTGGGTGGAGCAATGCAGCTTCAACATCGGCTGGAGGAAAGAACCTTCTCAATACTACTCACCTTGAAACAGCATTGGGAAGGACGCTTGATCAAATGCGCGGTATTCAAAATATTCACCAACACATTTGAGAATGACACCCATGGTTTGGAACCAGTTTTTCCCTAACTTAACTTCCAGTACCTGACCTAACCCTAAGTTGTCTGTCTGTCTTAATGTAACTTCATCATATCCAACATAACCCAATAAAACATTGACTGGTAATATAACCCAAACATAACATAGCTAAAGCTAACCAGGTGTAACTTTCCCTTATTTTTCCATCTGTCACAGGTAAAAGTGATTATCCTGAAGGCCATGAACTCTTGCATCACTCGCTTTATCCCGCCTGTCATGTCCATGCTGGTCAACAGTGAGAAGCTCGAATATAACAGCATTGAGATGATGGGACAGGTATGTAGCGGAATGTAATTACCCTTTTGCTGTTCATGCACCATGGTATTTTACTCATGCTGGATTTATCTATATGGATGGATGGTGAATGAAGAGTGTTCTGTATAGTGCTGTATATATCTACAGTTTATAAATAGATAAAGTGACTCAGTGTACATCTTCTGTTGTTAGATATGTAAAGAGCTTGGTGACTGACGATGTGACTGTGACTATGGCATTGTTTTCACATAAATTTAAAAATGCTCAATTTTCATCAGTTGCCAGACAATATATAGCACAGTACAGTACCCAGTTCTAATAAATATTATTCACAAAGGAAAATTCGCAGTTATACAGTGTTTATGAATGTTGAAAGAAGCAGATCCTTTGTGGAATGGAAAAGAATATAATGACACATTGTTAAGAGAAAAAGATGAAGACAGAGAAACTGAGAGAATTATATGAAGATTAAGGAGCCTGGAGGTGGTTTTGTCTTGGCCATCCCTTGTTGGGGGGTTCCCAGGAGGGAGCAAGGCATCAGAGATGATGATGAAGAAGAAGGTTGTTTTGGTGGTGGTTGTGATGATCATGACTATAAACTGAATTTAGATTTTTGCTACATTTATGCTACTGTCAACCATTCCATAGCCTTCCCTCAAACTCTCCATACTTTTGACGTGCCAGCTTAACTTTTCAGTGGTATTTCATTATTGTATAGGGTCTCTTTCCAGGTGTAGATGCTTGCTGGTCTAGTGAGCTTAATTGCCAGTCAGAGCAAAAGTTTGTTGGGTGCCCTTTACATCAGTTTGCACCTACACAAGTTGGCAGGAAATTTTTCATTTATATAATACAACCAGTGACCCAGTCCAGTTACATAACCTTAATTAGCCTCAGGCATCTACACATCACAGTGGGTAATACACCTCTCCCCCACTATTCGACAGGGATGATTTCCATAAAAAAGTGGTTGAATAATTAATTGGTTGAATAACTTTCCAGTTCCCATGCATCACAATGGGTATTTTGTGAGACAGAATGTTTTTACCAGTCTAGTGAATGTTCACTGTAAGTCAGAAATGTGTTCCAAAGTGTCACAACTTTTTACTTACAGCTGGTACTGTAACTTGGGGGAAATGAGCACATAAGTTTTATAAGTAGCAGTGGAACTTGAGAAAGTAATTCTAAGCTGCAGGAGCTTCTCCTGGAGCAATCTCAGGTATATGTATCCTGCAAACAATATTTGGACTTCAGTCCCATGGACTTTAGCAACCTTAGCAAAGCCATAGCATATTACACCATACCACACTGCCACACCACACCACACTGCACAGACCTACCCTCCCACACGACACCACACTGCACAGACTTACTGTCCCACACCACACCACACCACAAAGGGCATTAACCAAAGTGCCCTGAAGCTCTTGTATTTAACACTTTTGTTGTACTTGTTTTATAATTTATGTTGACCTTCCAAGAAAACATCAGAGAAGGCAACTTATAACAACGATATATTTTACTCACCTGTGTAGGTATTGACGATCTACCTTGGAGACATGGAGTGGGAAGTGAGGGACTCTGCGTTGGAACTCCTCATAACATGCATGAAGCTGGCCAGGGAGAGTATGTCACTGCAGTTGTTGTGTAGTTAGGGCCAGTGAATTGGAAATAAACATAGATTTAGCAAGTTTTAGCTCAGTAGAGAGTGGGGGAGGGAGTTAGTGAATTGGATAAATAGATTTAGCAAGTTTTAGCTCAGTAGGAAGGGAGGGGAGGGAGTCAGTGAATTGGAAAATATAGATTTAGTAAGTTTTAGCTCATAATTTGCAAGAGGGAGTAAGTAACCTCCATTGGTCGGTGAATTAGAAAGAAATCCATTTAACAACTTATGCATTCCAGGGAAAGTAACTCACCACTGTTGTTTTTATAGTTTTGTCAAGTTGAAGGAAACAAGTGGATGTAAAAAGCTTGTGGAGTGTTTGGTAAGGGATGTTACAAGTAGGACTGTGTGGGGGAGTAAGTGGATATTGACAAGTTTAAGGTGCTGTGAGTAACCCCTTCAGTACAGTGGCATTTAGTGATCCATTCTTGCTGTCTCCTGATGATTTTATTCTGTTTCCAATAGATTTTTCACACACAGCAACAGCTAAACGTCATTAACCCATTCACTGTGAGAGGCTTGTCCTGTGTTGAGTAAAACAATTTGAGGGCTACAAGAATAAAATAGAATAATACATCATCATACTGTGTGTGGTGATGGAAGGCTGTCAGCAATTGTACCGTGTAAAGAAAAGATCAGCTTAATGTGATATGGAGGTAGATGAACAAAGGAAGAGTAGTAGAAGTAGATAACTCTGTCTGTCTCTCTCTCTCTCTCAGATAACCTATAATTTATGGAATGGTATGGCTGTGAAATGATTCTCTTTCAGTCCCCAAATCTCTCTAGTTTGTGGAGTGGTTGGTGTGGTATGGTTTGGATGAGGCAGTGGTTATGGCATTGAGCTATGTGGGTTATATCAGAGACAGTGCTCTCACTCTCCTTACTTCTTGTCTCTCTGTTTGTATCTCCCTTTCTCTTTTCTTATCTCCTCATCTTGCCTCTCCGTGTCTTGTCATCTGTTCTGTTCTTTGTGATACCTCCCTGTTTTGTAGTGAGAGATAGGTTTAAAGTGACTTTGATGATGATGATGATGATGGTGGTGGTGATGATGACCGTATTACCTCCCCCAGAATACCCGTACTTTGTGGACTGGTTGGTGCGGTATGGTTTGGACCGGGCAGTTGTTGTGGCGCTGGGGGATGTGGAGGGTTATGTCCGGGCCAGCGCTTTAACTCTCCTTGCAACAATAGTATCCATTGATAAGGTCAGCACCAGATATGTTGCACTGGCTGTGTGTGTGTGCATGCATGTGTGCTAGAACTGTACTCTTGTGAGCTCAGGAATCTCCTGGGCATTTCATCTCTAGGGACTAATTTTGCATATCACACCTTAATATTGTGTTCTGGGTTTTATCTGTTTAGTTTTAATAGCAAGATAGGTTGCTGGAGAGTCTTTATATACTATATTCGGAAGCAAAGCAGTGCAGAAGCCAAGAATCATCACAACCCTGATTTCCATCAAAATTGGGTAGGTAGAATCCAGAAGTTAAAGAACTATTGGCAGTCTGCTGAGTGAAATGAGTCTCAGGTATTCACATGCCATCCACATCCTCAAAATCTCACTCCACTTAAGGAGAACACACCATCCATCCATATTTTACAGTTCTCTTATTCCACCACTTGTGCCTCTCACTACTTTCTAGTGGCTAACCTTCCTAGGATGAGAGGCTGGGTGTGACACTGTGCCCAAAGATGATATGATTCAAGAGGAAAGAAAGTAATGGACATAAGCTAAGTGTGAAGCTGATCTCACCAATATTAGGAGAAATTCTGCTCCTGATTTTACATTCAAGGTAATACAGTACAGTATATATATTATCTAAATAAGGGTGTTGGCGAGAGGGAGATGACTGAAAGCTTGGTTGATGAGTGGACAAAGTATGAATCCTTAAGAACTACAGTACTCATGTTAGACATTAAGTGGAAATTCTTATCCTTTAATTCCTTGTAGGATTGGGTTCTGTTGTAGCAAGTTAGGGACATGCCAGAAAAATATGTCACCAATATTTATGACTGGTTAGACTTCTGTGCATGGTGTTTCAAAAGTTCCCATGTGTGAGTTGCTTTATTGCTGATTCCCACATATTTTTCTTGCCCTGCACATGTAATATGATGTAGTGCTTGTGCTTTGGAAAATGTTATATGCTTTGTAGATGATTCCTTTCTGGCAGTACTTGGTAGTGTAACTTGAACCCTGCTTCATGATCTTTCCTAAACTGAAGAAAATCTTTTGATGGGCTGTCCCTCTCTTCAGGGTCAAGATATTACCAACAGTCTCCAGTAAATGCTAAGGGTTCGTAGTATGTGTCATGTGTTAGGATTGTAATGCTGTGTGGTAGTGAAACCTGGGCAGTAAAGGAAGAATATTCATAGGCTTAATCATACGGATTTGACAGTGATTATATGGATGTGTTGTGCATCGATGAATGCAAGGCTTGGAGGGGCTAAGTTTACAATTGAAGATGCCTGAAATGGATATACAGGCTAAGTAATGTCCAGTCTCTTCTTTTACTGTACCTGGAGAGGGCAGTGGTAAAATCAAAGCTCTTATAACCCATTGATAAACACCAATTTTAGTACACAGTATATGTGTACAGTATATTTGAATACTGATGGCACTGAAGCAAGACATGCACCTACGGTATTCACACAGTAACTGAAACTGTCTCCTCCCTCCTCCTCTGCTTCTCTCCTTTCTTTCCACTTCCTCCTCCTATCCTGCAGAGGAGATGGTCGTCAGTGTGCAGTGATCTGTCGTCCAGAGATAACACTAATCACAAAGTGGCCTCAGGCTGTTCCAACAATAAAAGGGTAAGGTTATACACATGCTGGCTTTGGTCAGTTGTCTCTAAACATAAACATAATGTAAACCAGTTTGGTGGGTAATTTAACCCTTTGGCTGCATCAGGTTCCTCTAAACCGAGTATAATTATCTGATGTTAGAAGTACCTGTATATAATATTGTTGGGACTGTAATTCTTGGTCTGAAAGTTTTTCCAGCAGCTTTTGGGAATGACTGCCATCTCACAGTTAATGAAGGGCTGTGTTGCTGAAAATCATAGTTAATTGAATTATTGGTGTTACTGGATCTGTGGGGGCTTACATTGCTGGGGAATACTTGTGTTTAACCCAAGTCCAAAACTATCCAACTAAAATTCCTGGCAACCTAAACACCGTACACTACCAGTCAGCCGCTGGTGGTGAATGAGTCATGAAGGATAGTGAAAACAGGCACTTTAGTTAATGTGATGGTGAAGACTTACCAGGCCAAGCTGCACTTATACTTATTCGCACCTATGTGACTGTTTTACACACATATCACTCACTTTTCCACTTTACAGCTGAAAAAATATTATTGTATTTTTGCCTTGAAGTTATCATTAAAAGTAACAATAGAGTACTGTTAAGTGGAAAGGAGCATCAGAAAATTTGTAGTGTAAAAGTGAAATAGCCTCAGTGAGAATATCAGTGTGAGGGGTAACTGTACAGTAATTAGCTGATATTGGCAATTAGTGACCATTGAGCCTGAGGATGTTGAGTTTATTCTTGCTGCCACCATATGATTTTGTTCAGATTTGGAGCGCAACTTAGTACGAAATGCATTAAAGAAGGCTGTATCTGAACTCTCCGGTTTGAAAAGCCTTTCCTTTAGCCTGTAGATGAAAGGGGGGTTGGGGACATCATTGGATTCGATGGGCTAAGTTTCTAGTCCACAGAAAAGATCAGTTGTACTGTTGACAACCTCAGTGCAGGAGGCATCATTTGATTTAAATTGGTTTGAATACTAATGAAAATAACTTTTAATCACTGCTGCGTTGGTATCTGGCCTGAATAAAATTAAGTGGTGTTGACTACAGTTTGCTGAGATTTTCATCCTTTTGCAGCCTGTCTCCCCGAGCTCAGGGACAGACACTACTATGCTGTACATCCTTTTCATAGCAATTCATCGATAATCCCTTATTCTAGCATCACTCTGTCAGTATTCAAGATGGAGGGGTGGCAGATTTTTGCCTAATTAAAGAGAAGAGAGTATAGACTGTGTATAGACAATAATTCCGAATTATCATTCGCAGCCAGAGGGTTAATAATTGGGTCTGGTGATGGTTGAATTTAATATCAGCAGCTGAAGTTCTGTCACCTCCCCTGGCTCTCTCTCCATGCACTTTGAAAATCAGGCTTATATTCTGGGTGGCACACAGGGCTTGGTATCACTTCTTTTGTCAGTAGTTTATTTTGCATATTGCTCTGTTAATATTCTCTTGCTGGTTTTCATTTATTATTTTTATATCAACCTGGTTTGCATCAATAACAGACAAGAGGATATTGGGGGGTAATGTGCATAATAAATCACTAAGGAAGAGACGTTGTGAATTCTCAAAGATCACTTTCAGTTTGAGCCTTACGTTAATGAATTTGCAGCAGCAGACAGTGATGTACCTTTAATATTATTCCTTCTACTACCAGGTGCTTTTTTTTCCAACTCAAGATGTAAAGTGAAGGAGTTGGTGGAGAATATATCTAACATCTTTAGTTCAGAAATTCCCCCTTTAGCTGAATAAAATTGTCTGGAAATAGTAGGAATAAAATATAATAAGTTAAAGCCATAATCTGTTTATCTGTACTGTTGCCAGATGCCTTAATACTGGAAGGGATCACCACAAATGACCTGCAGCCATTGTCATTCTGTCCTCCACTATCAGGCTTTCCACTCCCCAACTCACAGCCTTACTCATATACCTCTCCACTCCATCCCTCTTGTCTCATCCTTGGTTTCCCCTTCCCCTCCCTCCCTCCACCTCACTCATATACACTCCATATCAGTCTCTCATTCTCTATTTTTCCCACATAGCCACACTGTCTCATGGTAGTTCTAATGCTTTCCAGCACATCTCCATTTGTATGTGTGTCTGTATGCTCCTCATAGGTAACTCATTTCCACACCTCCTACTTTTCAACTTGTCTCCTTCCATCATCATAGTCAGGGTGTTTAAAGCTGTGGCAATGCAAGAAGAGCAGGATAGGCAACAGGACTTTAGGTGCTGATGGTATTGGAAGCATAAAGCTCAGTCACATAAAGCTTACTGCAGTGGGGATGCTGTAGTGGATTACTGTATCACCTTTTGCCTCTTGCATGAGAATTTTACAGCTTGGTTTGCTTAAGTGGATAAACAGGTCTCCTTATTTTTTAAGTGCAGTGCTGTAAAGTTATTTAATTCATTGGCATGATGTTCCTGTAATTTTTATTATAGCATGGTTTGCCTGACATAATGTGGGTGAACAGGTCATCTAGTTTGTAAGTACAGTACTGTAAAGCTATTTAATACTTTGGCATGTTGTAAGTGTATATTGCATTTTTGCTATCTACAAATAATTTCATGCAGCATACAGGAGAGTTTTTGAGCCAGGGGGGTTAAATATAGCCTTTACACTCCACTACTGCCTGGGTGCTTTCCTAAGCTGAGTAAAGGTATATGAACATAGAAAGAATGAAATAAGCAAATCATCATCCTGAAGAAGTTAAGACGTTTGTGATGTGAAGGAGGGTTGAAAAACTAATACTAATGAACAAAAAGAAAAGCCTGTACACACAGTGATGTTTGAATTAAGCAGCTGGCAATGTATAATTACCGGTACTTTTTCTGCCTTGCATAGTAACAGTTCTGTATTTCTTATCTTGCTGAATAGAAAGTACTTTTACCTCTGATTCATTATGCATGTGTATACGTTATACTGTACTTGAATGTTGTGACCAGATGATTTTTGGCTCGGGAATGACCTCACATATTCTCAGAGGCTTATTGAGGCAATATTTAACCCCACTTGTTTGAAAAGTCTCTTCCAGGCTGAAGAAAATCATTAGGAGATAACAAGTATTAATAGACAGAGAACACAGAGAGTTCATAGTGATAGGTGCGATACAGTGAGAAATACAAGTGCACTTATTTAAGTAATTATTTCTTCCATACCACACCTAGCTGATGGTCAGTTTGTTATCACCTGACAGAACTAGGTCACACCCACATCTTGATTATTAATTTGTAGTTGCATGATATTTCTTTAACCTCAGCCATGAGGAAATAATGAGTCACCTTGATTACTTGTCAAATCAACCCTACACTCTGACTAAACATGGCCATCAACAGATCTGAAAAGGGTTAGAAATCTTTATAAGGTTATAGGGTGATTAAAGAATTATGACTTGTGAGTGCACAGTATGGATGCAGTAAATGGGACAGCGATGAGTGTTTGATGACAATCCTTTGCCAGCCTTATGTCCTGCCGCCCATATCTCTCATTCTTTCCCAGAGTATCTTTGCTTCTCATTCTTTTTTCAGTGTGTGCCTTGTCTTGCAATCACATAGTATGTGTAACACCCTCCTGTGGCTCAGCTGGAGGAGTGTCCAAAAACTTTTGCTGTTACTATACATCACAGTGGTTAGGTTGCACATGCCATCATACATGGGTGGGCAGTTTTACAGTGCAAGTTCAAACCATATATGAAGAGCAAACGATAAGCAGGTGTGAGGGATGCCGCTTTCAGTCACAGAATTACCCACCTGCACTCATGCATTGTGCTCAGGTATAGGTGAGGGAGGTTCTGTTGGAGTGTTGGGTGAAAAGTATGTTTGGTCACATGCTCCATTAGAGCAGTACTGACTGTGGACAAGGGCTAGTGTATACTTTATAAGAGCACTCCCATTGGTTGCAAATGTGTGAGGACACTTGTAAGGACATACTACTGCAGACAGGTGTATGGTGGTGGTGCACATGTGTGGTGACAGGTGTGGTACAGTGCAGGTGTGTGGTGGCAGGTGTGGGAAGGGTTGGACGGAGAGAATCTGGCCCACCGTGGACTGTGGGCGGTGATGAATGAAGGAGAATCACCCGTCAGAGCTGCCGCCATCACCCTCGTACACCAGCTGTTCCTGGCCGGCAAGTACAGGTGAGCAGGGAACACTCACCACATCATCATCATCATCATTGGCATTGGCATCCACATCACTCATTGTCACCACAACTCTTACCACATTATTATGT
Organism: Coenobita brevimanus; assembly: GCF_032717465.1. Lineage (NCBI taxonomy): Eukaryota > Metazoa > Arthropoda > Malacostraca > Decapoda > Coenobitidae > Coenobita > Coenobita brevimanus. The sequence goes on from NC_136995.1 coordinate 12,282,073, forward strand.
ATATTTAACATTTGTTATGGTAAGTTAAAGAAAATAATTAAGAGGTCAATATGCATCATTTGTGGAGTTTGGTAGATAGCCTGGATACAGTAGTAGGATGATGCAAGATTTCATCCCACAGCTGAAAGTAACAAAAGCTAAGATATATTTTCCCATCTTCTTTGTCAGAGTAGATCCAAGTTTATTTCCAGCACAAATACAGGTACTGATGGTTAGATCACCACCACAATTATCCTTGCCAGTAAGAATGACTGAAACAAATATATCTTGATCCCTGCAAAGGTTTTCACTTAGGTAAGCTACTTTTCTGCCAGGTTATACTTTGTTGTGGGGAAATCCCTACCCACTCAAGGATTATATTTATTAAGTACCACAATCAAAACACTTTGGCATTCTGTTAACCTACCTGCCCAGTTATGACTGCAAAGAAAAGCTGCCTTCTCCATATAACCATCACCCCAGTGTTATTTCCCACAAAAGTGTGTTGGTAATAATGTTGTGTGAATGTCAGTGAGGAGGAGGTGGATGGTCTGGTGGTGAGGGTGATGCAGCGTGCCACAGATGATCCAGATGATGAAGTGAGGTTGGCCGCTCTCGAGTTCATCTGCTCACACATCCTCTGGGCCCTCAACAGACATGGTGAGCCCATCTGATGTACAGGGGGGTCCACAGCTTGCATTATGGTGCTGTTTGTGAAGGTGGAATGTTAGTCAGAAATTACACACAGTAAGCCGATTATTATTGTAGAGGTTACAGAAAAAATTTAAGCAAAAGGAATTAAAACATTCAGAAAGCTACTGTACAACTCAGAATGTGTATACCCTGTAGTGGATAAATACAGTACATTGTTTATTATGTAAAATATATAAATACAATACTACAAATGTGTGAAACTACAGTTCACCTTGCTGTATATTCTAGTGTTTCTTATGTTCAGAAGAGGTTGCACAAAGTTAAACTGACTTAAAATGAATATATATAAGTTGGCAAGCTCCTGTACTGGGAACTGACTTCATTGTGAGATGTCCATTGCTGAGGTGAATGAAATTGCTGAGTGGTAACCAGAATGAAATACAAAGGCTGTCATGGTAGAGAAGGGGTTAATCTTTTTGTTCTCTGTCAGGCATGGTTGACGGGGAGTTCCCTTCAGTTACCTTCAGCCGGGGGAAGATCACTAAACTTGACAAGAATGAGGTTAAAAATCGTGTACGCAGCATACTAACATGGTCAGTATATTCGTATGCAAACTTAATTCCCTTTCTCTGGTGCAGTTGGGTATTTTGTCACGTTTTCTTTGTCCATAGATGGATGCTGTAATCACAGAGGCCGTGGCCAAAAACAGATGTTCTTCACTTCACCCATGTCCTGTGCCATCAGGCTGTCCTTCCTCCAATGCATACCATCCTCATACCCTACCTCTCTATTTCGTCCTCAGTCTCAGCCTGCTCTTACCCCACCACCTCACTCACGTACACTCTTAGTCAGTCTCAAACCATCTCGGGGTACACCTAACAATTTCCAACACATCCACAAGCTATTTCACATCATCATTTGTCTGCATCTCTTCGTACTACATCACATGCTCCTCATAACTAATTTCCACTCCTCCCAGGCTAACACCTAAAATTTTTGCATAACTTTTGAAGCTTAGAGAATTCTCCTACATGGATTCCAGTTATTTGACAGCAGCCAGAATATGATAAAATGCCACTAAGGTTGAGTAACTGGTCATTCTTGCCTTAAATGTTTGAACTGAGCAGTCTAACCTGAGGCTTGTGCACTCTCTATGAGGAAATGGAAGTGTTAAAAAAATGATGATACAGTCAGCACTCACATAACGTGGGAATATTGTCCCCGGAAGCTCCTGTTTTATGAGAATTCCACATTATAGGACCATATGTTTTACATGTTAAAGGTTTCATGGTACCTAAACCCAAGTTCCAGGGTTTATTTCCAGGACATTTACCAACCTAATAAAGACTTCATTACATACAAATACTGGAGAATTCCTCACCTTGAATGGAAGAGCTTATGGGCTTGCTGGGGGGAGGTGGAATGGGGTTCCATGGCCAAAAAAAGAGCAAAGATCACATAGAGCATGTTCAGCCAGAGTGAGGGAAGAGGATCATTGGCCTTGTAGTATGACTTTGAAACATAAACTGGGGCCTCCCGCCACATTATGTCCATTGCTACCACTTAGTCAGGTTCCGTAAAAAATGACCTGCTTCCTCCAACCACGTTATATCTATTTTTTCCGTGTTCTGACATTATTGGGACACAAAATGGCACCTCCTGTGTTATGAGAGGTTTGTGCATTCTGGTCATGCGTTATGTGACTGCTGACTGTACTATAATTATTGCCGTCCTACCTGTGAAGTGAAGCCATGATTCCAGAGGTTTGAGTGGTGAGTGAATGAGTGTGAGATCCAAATCACTGGGTATGCTGTTAATTAATTCTCCTTTTTATTTATTCTCCTTCCTTGCTTTTTGGACCCAACCCCACCCTGTCATTAGGTGGGAAAAAAAGATGAGGAGGAGGGGAAGGGAGATGTCTGATTAGATTGTTTGTCACTGCCAGGATCTGTGAATGTGGGTACCTGTGTTCCCTTCTGACGTGCCTAAAGGACCTCGTAACTCCAGTAACAGACAAGACTCGGGAGATCTTCTGTTTCCTACACGATCTCATTACCCGCTACGAGATTCAGCTCGAAGGCAGCAAGAGGTAGGGAAGAGAGTGGGATGGAATTTATGAAATGGATGTTGTGTAGTACAGTTAAGATCCTTTTGCTTTCTATTCTATATACAGCATATTTAGGGCATATCCATCACTTTCTCTTCCAGACACATCATATCAAAGAGCATCATCAGAGGGAAAAGAAATACAGTATACCAAGCCTTTCTCTGCTGTTCCACTGTCTACTACATTCTTATGGCATGTCCTTCACCTTCACATTCAGAGAGAGTCATCAATGGGCAGAAAAAAATGTACAAAGTCTCTCAGTCGTAAGATATTAACCAACAGAGGAAAGTGACATGAATAATTGATGAGAAAATAGACAAACTCTTGTCCTTGACTGTACCTGTGTGAATATAAAAGTTATTGAGAGGAGAGAGATGAATGCATAATGTGGAAATAAAAGGTGTCATGATCATTTGTGTACAGTGTTTGCTTAGAACTGTATCAAAATGTGAAGATATGCAAGATTCACTTTAGAGGCATCAAGAGGCAGGAGAGGAGGATGTGTGGTGGGACTATAAAGTAGATGCAGTATTAAAATCTTCACTTAACAAGTGAGTTGTGTCCAGGCAATATGATACTTTAAGTTAGACATGCCTTTGGGTGATAATGATGATTGCATTTGTCTGGACAGTAGTGTGAAGCATATCTGTAAAGGAAAATAAATGTGGAAATGGTTATGCCTGTGAGCTTAGCTGGAACAAAGATTCTGTGAGCATGAATGGTGAGTAAATAGGTGTTTGGCCCATTTTATTAGGTATGCTGTGGACAGTTCTCTTATCATATTTTGCCTTTCTATTCTGAGTCATGCTTAACCCAATCCTTAGGAGGGGCAAATGAGGTGTGAATGATTATGATATTTTTCATTTATTTATATATTTATATGTTTTTAAAGATCTGAGAGCGTAACACCTGCTCCTCGGCTTGGTGGAGTGCAAGTGGCAGAGAATGAGGTGACAGTGGACCAAGGGCTGTGTGATGTGGACTCGGCAGCCAGGGAGGATGAGATTGACCGCACCATCAGTGACATCTTGGCTGCTTCATCACTTCACACTGTCAACATGTAAGTTTTAGAATGTTAACCCCTTCAGTTCAGTGGTTCCTTTGTTTAGTACATTCTTACTCTTTCCTGACAAAGGAGCAAGAATGAACTAAGGGTTGCTGAAGGGGTTAAGGAAGACAATTCAGAAAGATTCGTTAACACTGAATTTGTCAGGAGATAACAAGAGTAAATTAAAAGGCCACCACCAGATTGAAGTTACGAGAGCCTGGAGGTGGTGAGAATATAGTACACTAAGGACAGTATCATTATATCTGAGTGTAAAATTCTGGAGTAGCCTTTAAAAGTCTTTTCATACAGGTAGCTTGTAATTTTTTCATGGTTAACTCTAGCGTGGTAACCATATAACCAGATTATGGCGCCTGGTGGTTTAGTGGGTAATTAAGGCGCTCCAATCGGATTGAGCCAGTGCAGGTTTATATCCAAGGGGTGGTTGGGATTTATTTGCTCACTATAGTCACAGCACACAACTCTGAGGTTAGCATTATCGTACCCTGGCAACCTACCATTCAGATGTGCGTCCGATTTCGTATCATATTATACACGAATCATATTACAGTATTATGCTCGAATATATTATAAACGAGTATTATCATACACAAACATGTTATACACGAATCACATGTGTCTCATATTATACACGAAATCAGACGCGCTTTTGAATGGTGGGTTGCCAGCACACAATAACAACAACCTCAGAGTCGCGCGCCGCAACTATAGATGCCACTCAGGGATGAGTGAGGCTGGTCACTCTCATCTTAAATGTCAGCACCAACTTACTTAGCCCCGGGCTCCTGCACTCCTCATCGTGCAACATAGGATTGGCTGATGGATGAACTCTAGTGAGAGTGAGAGACTGACAAGGAGAGTGTATGTGAATGAGGTGGAGGGGGGGAGAGGGAGGGGGAGGCCAAGGATGAGATGGAGTGGAGAGGAATATGAGAGAGGGGGGTGTGAGCTGGGAGCAGGGCAGTGAAATGGCGGGGGACAGAGCGACATGGAGGTGATTTGTTTGTGGCTACCTCTTATGGGATTAAGGCATCTGGCAATAGATAGATAGATAGAACTCTAGTGACACGATGACATTATTTTTTTTTACCAGGATGTTTGTGTGAAGCTGCAGAACGTGGTGAATGTTGTTGGCGTAACTGATGGAGCCAGGATTCCGGGTGCTTGAATGATGAGTGAATGGAAGCGCGGCCCATTGGATTGGGCAAATTTGGACTGTCTGGACATTGCTACTCCTCACCCTGCTCTTGGGTGGGAACGGAGGTCCGGATGATGTTTGTGATGCTCTCAGATTATTATTATTATTATTATTATTTTTTTTTTTTTTTTTTTTCCCCCCCCACTGTAGGATAGGCTTCTTGAACTGGGGGGGTTACATACCACCAGCATTAATGCCTTGGCTGCCCCACTATGTCACATCATCAGCATACACTTTTTACACCGGGCCAGTGTATGGCCCGGCCTTCACAGTAGGTGGAGGTTTTCTTCTAATGAACGAACGAATGCTTTTTACTCTAACTTGGCCTAAAATTGTCATCTCTCCATTTCAGTTACTGATTTGGTAAAGGAGATTTACACTACAGTATGATGCTAGTCAAGAAGAAGTGCTATAGAAAGTTTATAGAACCTTAGTATTGTCTCTTTCTGCCACTCAGTTATGTGAAGTAACTTCCAAAAGCATGAACATCTGGGCCAAATTAGTATAAAAGAACTACAGCCTTGGATGAATTATAGGCATGTGATGGCTTAGTGGCTTCAGAGGCTTTCTGGCACTACTTTGTTAAGAGGAACACTTATGTCCATGGCCCTGCTCATCCACTCCATACCCCTCATCCCCATGCATTTCCATGTTCACTTTCATCACCCCTTCCCTCATTGCCCTTTGTCATTCATTCCCTTGCCCCACACCATCAATTCTGATACCTCTCATCCATGTATTTTTGTCCATCCTTGTCCACCATCATCAACTGTCCACCTACCCTCATGTCCACTTCCTTGTCCTTCCCTTTTCATTGTCTTGCCTTTCATCCATTCCCTTGTCATCCCTAATCCACTTCCAAGCCCCTGATCTGTGTCCCTGCCCCTCAGGATCAAACGGCCTTATTCGATGGCTCTGGGTGGTCCTGCACCTCCCCGGCCACTGCTGTTAACCCTGGACGATGTACCCCCAGCCAATGCACCGCTGCCACTCGCCACACTCCTAACAAACATACACCAGTTCTGCAGTTGCACTGACATTAATGAAGGTAAGTCATTTATTATTTATCTTTTAATTTATTAGCACATCCACTCATCACATACATACAGTATATACGTACATACATAGATACTTGCCTGTATACAGTAAGTTCTGTTACTGTTACAATGTTAATGACGGTATTTGGTTGATTTATTATTATTATTCATTTATTCATCATGTAACCCAGTGTTGCCCCACGAGGAGCATAGGAGCCCGGGGCTTGGCAAGTTGGTCCTGACATTTATTATTATTAACCAGGGAGTAGCACCCCAGGAGGCTCCCCTGTAAGTGGGTGTATACTGTAATGGCAGGGCAATTACAGTGCCAAGGCATGCTTGGGAGGTGTAGCTGTTCTGGCAGGGTGCCCTAAGTTCACTGCCACAGCCTCTGGTTACAGTTGGTGGGCTGTGGGTTTCAGTTCCCATGCCTGGACTTGGGACTGTGTGGGTAGGCAAAACCTGTGGTCTGTTTCCTCCATTGGAAAGCCACCATTAAGTGACCAAAGCCAGCACATGTAAGCATGTTGGAGTCTTTATAAATGATTCAGTGCCTCCTGAATCAATGCATCATAATTTATACTCCAAACTGTCATCGTTGTCGTTGGTGTTGTTTATATTCATCCGTGGATTGCGAGCCACAGTTCAGGCTGTGCTGGCTGTGCATCAACGTAAACACTCGACCCCTATATTTACGCATGGTGCTACGCAAAGACGGAGATAGAGAGAGAGATTTTTGTCTTTTCATCAGATGATGCCCTGGATGTTTATCATCAAGTTTATAATAAACTTTTTTTTTTTTTCCCCACTACTGCCATACGTTAACTTATGCATGGCCCCACGTAAAGATGGAGAGAGTTTTTTCTTTTCACCAGATGATGTCCTGGATGTTTATCTTCAAGTTTATAATTTGTACACCACGGGGTGCGAAAAAAAAAGGGTAATTGCACAGTCCATGGGTTAATTCACCCAATCCATTGCTATGAAAAAAAAAACAAAAAACAATAATTAGTATCATTAGTATCAATACAGTATTATTTAATTATGTGCAAATAGCTCTTTTTTTTTTTTTTTTTTCTGTGTTCTGTTTTTAATTCATAGCACTTCTTTTATTAGTGGGCAGTAAACATAATGATGGCATAAAATAAATGGAGCCAGAGTTTGAAAAATGAACTGATCTTGAATTCAACTTTGTTCGCTTTTCTTTAGAAAGGTCAGATTGCACAGGCTTTCAGCCTAGATTTTGTTTTTGCAAAAAAATAAATAAATAAATAAAAATAGGAATAAGCCCCATTAATATGCCTTTCAGAGGAGCGTCAGCGTGTAAGTGACTTCCTATCACTGTTGGATGACATTCTCCTGGAGGGTGGTGACACCCAGCCCACCCACCTTGATGACCAGCATCTCAGGGACTGCTACTGAACCACTGAGGCCCAAGTCCGTCCATCTTAACTCGGTGTAGATGTTACATCCTTTTGCAGGTTATTTTGTGTAGTCTAGTGGCAGACTGAGACTACTGGTGTTCGGTATGGTATCACTGACTTGTTTCAAAATGTGTTAATTGAAAAATTTTTAGTTATTGTGAATGTTAAGGTTGAAAAATATTGTTCTAGATGTTAGTGTCCAGAACTGCCAAATATTACAGAAGTTGACTGAGGTACATTGAGATGGTTTAAGGTATGAAGGCAGCATGATACAGCTATAGAGCTTATATTGATGAGTTTTGCCTTTTGTTGCAAATTCTGGGAGTTTGAATGATATTTGAATGATGGTTCATATCACAAACATGCTAGTGATAGTTTTTCCACTTCCATGCACACTTTTTTCCGTGTTTCTGGACCTTACCTCATCCCATCCTTGGGTGGGATTAAAGGTCAGGATAATGATGATGATGAGTTTTGCATAGAGTGGCTGTTGACGTACTTGGTGATTCTGTGACTTGTTAAGATTGAAAGATGCTGAGAAATTGTAATCTTCAGTTGTATCATGTGCAAGTAACAGATGCTGCAGTGATGCTAAAATCAGATGCATGCAATTGATATGCTGAAAGCTGTCTATTGCAGTTAAGAAAGAATTTGTATAGATATGAGGCTCTTGTCTGACAGGTAAGTATGAAGTGCACATTTGTGGAAGGTGTGCTTGTGAGCTGCAACCAGGATTCTAGAGGCTTGTATGATGAGTGACTGAGTGTCTGTCCCTAATAGATCACTCTTTGGTTAGTTCTTGCTGTCAGTTTTTTCTTGCTCTCTGGGTTCTGTCTTATCCAATTCTTGGATGAGAAGGGTCTAAAAAATTCCTTACCTCTTCCCTAGGTGGGAAGGGCTGGGATGATGGTGTTGACGATGCCAACTGATAATGTACTTTGAAAATATTGAATAAAATAAATAAAATGCTGATAGAAGCTGATTTCATGTGTAGGAGGCAATCATTGTTGAGTGTATTATGGTGATTATTAGGTGGATGAAAATTCTGTGGGGGAAAAGTGCTGAGGAGTCCCGAGTGAAACTAATAAGGCTGCTGAACTGTTTTGAGTGCTGCTGGACAGCTTTAAACGTTATTAGAGTAAAAGAGAGTTTGTAGATAGTTAAGTGAATTATGTTGGGGTGGAGCTTTTCCGTTCCAGATTTCAGTGAAGGTATTTGATGGTATGGAGAAGGTGCTTTAGTTTCTCATGGTGCCTTGTGTCAGTAATAGCCTTTGTTGTGGACGTTGTTTGAAAACACCCAAGGGGTAACTGGAGGTGTTCTGTTGGCTCAAAATTGCCAAGAGGTGACTGGAGGTGTGAATATGTGATGCCACCAAGGGAAGTAGGCAGGTTAATCTATCACTAACTTTGCCGAATTATAATGGTGTAGCCTCAAGTCCTTACACCTCAGAGTGGGCCTGATGGGTACTGGGGTTGGCTATGTCAGTTACCATGTCTTCAATAGCAAATACAAACTGAATGATCTCTAGTGAACTAAAGAAATACTGTAACTATCAACACCTGTTACTCATTAGCAAATCTCTTATGTCTTCACAAAAAAGAATTTTTCTTTACTCCTGCTCCATAGCATATTCAAAATACCTTCATTATTCATAGTATTACTGAATATTTTTAGTGTGATGATTTCCACATGTTGATCTGGTTGTCAATGGTTACCTTCACATTACTTTCACTTGCTGGCTCAGTGGTAACACTCTTGCCCAGCATCTGCTAAGATAGGATGCGAAAAGTTTCACTGACAAAGCGGGTGATTACTGTCCCCCTTGAGCAAGGAGATGAGTGTGTGCATGTGTGAAGGTCATGGCCTTGCCCTTATATCGGACTATATGAGCTCTCAGCTCTCTTCCGGGTGGGTAAAAGCTGACGATCACGACCATCATGTGATCCTGACTGACCTGGTGAGTTACACACACACTGTATTTTCTTCTTTGCTCAAATTTTTTCTTGGTTGTTGTGATACAAAATTCAGTGACTTATTGCTTTTTACTTTTGTACGATGAAGTCTTAAGGTAGTTTTGTATTTTTAGCATATGTTGAATATTGAAGAATTGAAATAGTTTTATATATATGTGATTTACCATTGCATAGTCTGTAATTACAGAAGTTACGTTAGCCATTTAGATGTTTTATACAAGTTACCAGCTTTTCCAATACTGTATGCACTTCATAGTTATTTCCATGATATACCATGCCAGTACACTTTTCATCAATGCCTGGGGCCATGTTCACAAACTTTCTTAAGCCTGAGTTGTGTGTAAGATTGCATGTTTATACATTTAAGCTCACTCACACCAGCTGATCAGACAGACATCAAGCACTTCACTACAGATCTAAAGTGAATAATAAAGTGAAAAAAATATACATGACCAGGCAGTGTAACTTCTGATGGTAATTCAGTTCTTTGAAGCTGCAGTGTTAATAGAAATTGGTAGGGGTACCAGCCATCCACTCACTCAATGTAGTGCCGTCAGTCCACCAGGTTCACACTGAGAAGAGTCTTTGACCATAACAGAAAAGCCAGTTCCTCTGGGCTGAATAGAATCGTCCTGTTAACCGGAGTAAAATACAAAGTTATTCATTGTTTGCCAGAATGTAATTCAGACTTTTTCTTCAGGTAGGTTTTTCAGAGATAATTAACATTGTTTGACACAGCTGGAGTAAAATACAAAGTCCATACCAATGCAGCCCAAGAGTTAACCCCTTCAGTATGGTAATTTCTCAATATTTATAATTTTGTTAGTACCAGCTTGATTTTGCTGAGGGAAGGACTTAACATATCCTTTCTGTACAGTGGGATTCTTTTAAGTTGAATAAAATAAACTAGCAAGAATATCTCACATGAGACATCACTGTACTAAAATGGTGAACTCTGTGGCTGTTGAGCTGAATAAAATGGCCCATCAAAGGCAGGAATATGGCCCATCAAAAGCTGGAGTAGTGTAGTCTTTTGTGTCAGCCCAAACATTAACTGTGATAATACATTTGGTACCCTGGGTATTTCAGGCATTGCCAAAATGCAATATAAAGTAGGTATATTGCAGCTGAAGGTCAAGGAACCAGCTAATAGGTCAGTAATAACTCTAAGCCATGGGCCATAACACAAGATACTGTACTGCAACATTGACTCAGTTGGATAAGTTCTCTTGCTGGCCTCCACGCACTACCTTCACTGGGTCTGCAAATGTGGAGCACAGTTTCATAGAAGAAGTTTTTACCTAATAATGCATAGAAGTTGTAAGAAAATTAATAAAAGTTTTGTATACATGTGTAACAGAAGTTTTCTTGTCATGTTGCTGCACAAGCTCTGGAAAAAAAAAAATGATAATAAACAAGTGAATGGAGATTTCCTTTGCTTTATCACTGTTATTATTCCTGAAAACATGTCATTTGTCTCGGGTGAGGGCATTGCCTACTCATTGAACCCTCATACTGTGTGTACAGCTTGTGTACAGTTAAGTTGCTGTAAGGCTGGCTGTCGAAGAATGTAGATGTATTTGCAGTGTTTCTTGGATCAGTTTTTAGCAGGAGTGCTGTAATAGTTGACTCTTTCTTTGGTGGTAGCAGTTGTACTAAGAGGATATCACATGGAGATGCAAAATTAGTAATCCCCCCCCCCCCCATAAGCTGTGTCTTGACGAGTGTTGGAGCTATCTTTTGGCCCAGCCTTGAGATCAAGTCAGGGGATGATGTGCAGCAATCCTGCTGTAGCTGTGTATATTTATAATTTAGTGGAGCAACCAAGTAGTTAGGGAGATACTACAAAAGAATGGGATCCTAAGAGGGATGGGTGTAGTAATGTATGATCAGTGCTAGATATGGGTGCAACATGACGGAGGATGATGGAGTTGGCTTACAGCTCAAACTTGGTGAAGTGATCTCAAAAGTGATTCACTGGACCTGTCTCCTGGCTAATATTGGTAAGTGATGGCACCATCCCCAGTATAGTTTTGTCTGAGCCATTTTTCTAGTTTGGGAGTAGAGATGGTGGAGATGATGGAACTTTGTCAGTGAGAGAGGTGCTGGCTCCTTGAAAATAAGAACATGAAAGATGTCTTGTTATTGTATGTTGGTGGACATTTTTGGCTAGATGAATCCTATTGAATTTTGTACATCTGGTGAAACAATCTCCTGGGTAAAAATGTTGGGTTGTCTCCCACATGGAACTTTGTGATGCTAAGCCCTGGCTGCCTCAGCTGTCTGGTTCAGTCCCTTGGCTAAGTGTTGTATTCAGGATTTGGCTTGACTAGCAATCCTGATGTTCATTACTGAAAATGAGGTTGTTTGATGACTGAACTGCACTTCAAGTTTTCTGAGACTTTTACCAACTGTTTAATGGTAACGTGGTGGCGCTCACCATCCACTCACTCCATGTAGTGCTGCTCTTGGGTGTCTGCCCTTTTCTCTCCATATTTCCTTCCTTCCATCCTCTTCTGTCTTTTTTTCCTTCATTCTTTCCTCGTCTATCTGCCTACGGGTAACTTGACACTCCTTCTTCTGTCTTTCTTACCTTCATTCTTTCCTCTTCCTTCTGCCTGTGGGTGACTCTACACTGAGTGACAAGCCAAATGGTTTCATGTACACCAGGAAACCATTTACTATGCTCGGTGGTAACCATATAACCAAATTTTGGTGCCTGGTGTTTTAGTGGGTAATTTTTGCACTCCAATTGGTTTGAGCCGGTGAAGGTTTATATCCAAAGGGTGGTTGGGGTTGATTGCTCACGTAATGCCACTCAGGGATGAACGAGGCTGGTCACTCGCATCTTAAATGTCAGGACCAACTTGCCTAGCCCCAAGCTCCTAAGCTCCTCATGGGGCAACGTAGGATTGGATGATGAATGAAAAAAATGAATTAATGGTAACACATGCATACTGCAGAGATACACACCTGGCACCCAGCAGTAAGATGTTGCAGCTGTATTCACTCATATCAAATCTTTCATCTGTATCATCTGCTTGTAATAGTCTGCACCACAGCAAACTGAACTTCCATAATCATGTCCTGTTGACTCCTGTGTATTCTGGTCAGGTCACCACTTGCATGTTACATTACATTATTTGAAAGAAAATAAAGATGGAACCTAATTACATCTGAATCTGCTGACTTAACTAATGGTCTGAGCTATAAAAAGTGCAAACACACACAAAATCAAACTGAGGTGTTAAAATCTATCTATCTATCTATAGCCCGACGCCCTAATCCCGCAAAGGGTGGCCGCAGACAAAACGCCTCCAAGTCACTCTGTCACCCACCATTTGACTCCCCTCCCCCCCACTCACCCTTCCTCCCTCATATACCTCTCAACTCCATCCCTCCACCTCATCCTCAGTCTACCCCTCCCTCTCCCTCCCTCCACCTCACCTACATACACCCTCTTAGTCAGTCTTTCATTCTCCATCCTCTCCACATGTCCAAACCACCTCAGTGTATTTCTCCTAATCTTTTCAACCACATCCACATCTACCCCACAACGTTCCTTCACTTCTTCATTCGTCAACCTGTCCCTCCATGTCACTCCACATGCTCCTCTCAAGTAACTCATTTCCACTGCTCTCACTCTTGACTTGTTCCCCTCTTGCAAGGTCCACGCCTCGCTTCCATACGTCAGGGTAGGGATCACAATACCATCATGCAGTGACTTCTTAACTTCCATACTCACCTCCCTATTTCTCATCACTGCTTTCAGTGTGCCAACAACCTTCCTTCCCTGCTGTACCCTTTCACGTACTTCATCCCCCAAAGTTCCATCCTTACTCATCACACTACCCAAGTACTTGAATGCACTCACATTCTCCATATCCTCACCATCCAACCTCACTGCACACTCTGTGACTTCATTCTCTCAAACACCATAACTTTACATTTGTTTACATTAACTTTCAGCTTCCTCCTCCTACACACTGTCCCAAATTCATTCACCAAACCTTGCAACTCCCATTCATCTTCACTCAACAATACTGTATCATCAGCAAACAGCAACACCGGAAGCTTCCAAATCTCACCCTCATTCATTAAGGCCACCCCCACATCCACTGCCCTACCTTGTACCTCCTTTACGACCCCATCCATATATATATTAAACAGCCAAGGAGACATTACACACCCCTGTTTCAGTCCCACATTGAGATCAAAGAACTCACTCAGCTCACCATCCACTCGCACCGTAGCCCTAGCTCCCTCGTACATACTCTTCACAGCACTCAACAATTTCCCCTCCACTCCATATATTCTTAATACCTTCCACATACCTTTCCTATCTATTCTGTCATAAGCTTTCTCCAAGTCCATGAAGGCAGCGCACACTTTCCTTCCCTTCTCTAGATACTTCTCCACTAAACATCTTAGAACAAATATCTGATCTACACACCCTTTTCCCTTCCTAAATCCCCCTTGTTCTTCTCCAACTAGCTCCTCTGTCATATGCCTAACCCTATCAATGAGTATTCTACCATATATTTTACCAGTCACACTAAGAAGGCAAATACCCCTATGGTTACCACATACTTCTCTCTCCCTTTTCCTTTGTACAGAGGAACAATTATACCTGATTTCCAGTCCTCTGGAACCCTTCCCTCTTCCCAAGCCAATCTACACAACTTCCATATCCACTCCACAACAATCTCACCCCCATACCTAAGCATTTCACCACACACTCCATCAATTCCTGGGGCCTTTCCCAGCTTAATCTTCTTCATCGCTTCCACTACTTCCGACCTACTGATCTGTTCCTCCCTCCTCTCATCTCTTCTTCTCCCAGCCATTCCCCAACCACTTATACTCACACTGCTCTCACTCTCTACATTCAACAAATCCTCAAAGTGCTCCTTCCATCTCCTCAATTTCTCTCTCTTCTCCACCAACAATCTATTATTCCTATCTTTCACTCCCCTACTATTTCCCCTTTCACACTGCCTTACTTTCTTTACCTCCTTCCAAAACAATTTCTTACTCTCCCTCCATTTCACACTCAGATTCCTCCCAAACTCTTCATCCACTTTCTTCTTACTCTCCTTCACCAGTCTCTTAACCTCCCTTCTCCTGCTCACATATACTTCTCTCTTCTCTCTCTCATCTTCTACCTACATGTACTCGCCAACCATTCACTATATGCCTTCTTCTTTTGTTCCACAGCTCGTTTCACCTCATCATTCCACCATGCTGTCCTTGCACACCCTTGCATCTCCTCCTCACTCCACAAACTGCCTCACACGCTGTGCTTATCTCTTCCGTGAATATCTTACATACGTCTTCCACCCCTTCCATCTGCTCTAGCTCATACCTTCCCAATCTTTCTTCCACTATGCTCTTATACTCTGTCCTCTTCTCACTATCTTGCAATTTCTCCACTCTTCTCACAGGAGCTGCTTCCTCCTGTCTTCCCCTTCGCCTCCTCAACCACTTTCTTTGCAGCTCTACCTTGGCCATCACTAAGTGATGGTCCGAGACTCCATTCCCCCACCCTCTCCACACCCTTGCATCCAACACTTGTCTTCTCATTCGCTCATTCACACACACGTAGTCTATCATTGCCTTTCGTTCAACAAGTTCACCATCCATCCTCCTCATTACTCTCCATGTATACCGGTGGATCATCTTATGACGAAAGTAGGTGTTGGCTATTGCCAACCCCTTACCAGCACAGATGTCCACCAAAGCACTACCATTCCCATCTACTTCCGCTGGCACACCCCACTGACCAACCACTCCATCCACTCGTACATTCCCTGACTTTGCCATTCATGTCTCCAATCAACAGCACTCTCTCGCTCCTCTCAAACTTGTCCATACATGCTTCTACTCTCGCCCAAAACTCATCTTTCACTCTTGCCACTCGATCCTCTGTTGGAGCATATACACATACAATCGCCCATGCTTGTATACCTACTTTCATCCTCACCCATACAATCCTTGCACCCACTGTTCCATACTCTCTTATATTCTCCTTCCACTTCTTGCTTATCATCAGACATACTCCCTCTCTTGCCCTCTCATTCTCACTGACTCCCGCACATATACCTACACCGTATTCCCATTCTCTCATCCTTCCACTTTTCCATTTAGTTTCAGTCAATCCACATATATCCACTTTTGCATCCTCAAGCACCTGGACAATCTCTCTCTCTTTCACTTCATCATTCACTCCTGTTAAAATGAAGCAGATAATACTTTACCTTTAAAAAAATGACGGGTGTTCAGGCCTGACTACCAACAGCCGTGGAGGGCTGGATGGTGAGGGATTTTCGTGGCTGGACTTTGAGGGATTTTGATGGCTGGTTGTTGAGATTATTTTAATGGCAGGATGCTGAAACTTTTTTAGAGCTTGACAGATTTTGACAGCTGCATGTTCGGAAATCTTCATGGCTGGATATTGACAGATTTTGAGAGCTGGATGCTGGGAGCTTTGGAAAGCTGGACGTTGACAGATCTTGACAGCTGGATGTTGACAAATTTTAAGGACTGGATTTTTAGATCTTTTGAGAGTCTGAGAGATTTTCAAGGCATGATGTTGAGCACTTCTGAGAGTTGGATATTGAGAGGTTTTGTGGGCTGGATGTTTGAAGCTTCTGAGGGCTATAATCCAAGGGTTTTTAAAGGCTGATGTCCGAGGGTTGGTTTGGGCTGGGTGGCTGGAGGCAGGAGAGAGGGGGATTTGGGAATATTTGCCGTGACCCAGTACGGTAAAAGATCGCTTACTCCACCAGGCTGTTTGAAGGAAAAGAACATCATTAGTCATCATTATAATTAATAAATAGTTAATGATAATAATGATGGTGATGACAATGATGCCCTTAACCTTAATCAATTCGTCTGAGGCAAGAAAAACAACAATCACAATGAATGGGTCACTCCTTGGCTGAATAAAATCATCTGAGTGGAAAGGATAAAAACAACGGATGGATCATTTCTAAACTGGGTAAGACTAAGGCAAAAATGTACAAGAACAAAGCAAATGGGTACCACTTAGCTCAGTAAACTCGTCTTAGTGACAAGAATAAAAACCAACGAGTACCTCGTATGCTGAATAATATTTTGCGTGAAAAAAAAAAAGGAAAATCATAAATAAAAAAGGTCACTGTAGTCAAGATGGTAACCTATTCTGTGACACGACTCTTGTTTTATTATTGCTACCGTCAGACAAGTTTACTCAGTTTAGGAGGCCTCTTGCAATGAATAGGAGAGGGGGGGGGGAGGAAGAGGAGATGCTAGCAGAGGAGGAGGAAAAGATGAAAAAAAAAAAAAGAATCAGCTAACTGCAATCATCATAGAAAAATTTCTGCTGTAGATTGTTCATAGGTAAGGTTTACACAGACACATTCATGTTGTGTTTACAGGTACAACACTTTCGGGACAGACTTTGACCCACATCAGACATGTACGACACTATGTACACCAGAAGAGGGCACCAAAGAAGCTCAAATTGTTGCTTCACTTGCACAGTTTCAGTAAGTGCATGTAATTCTTAAAGGAAGTTACATGAAATTTGAAATATACTCACTGCTTCGCCTGATGATGTCTCGTTGAGGGTGGACAGGATAAAGCTGCACTGAAATTAAGAGGTAGGAAACATTAAAACATTATTTTTGTGTATACAAGAATTATATATATATATATATATATATATATATATATATATATATATCATCCAATCCTGTATTGCCCCATGAGGAGCGTAGGGGCCCGGGGCTAGGCAAGTTGGTCCTGATTACCAGTCCCACTCATCCCTGAGTGGCATTACATGAGCAATAAACCCCACCCACCCCTTGGATATAAGCCTACACAGACTCAATCCAATTGGAGCACCTAAATTACCCACTAAACCACCAGGCGCCATAATTTGGTTATATGGTTACCACCCAGCATTGTAAATGGTTTCCTGGTGTACGGAAACCATCTGGCTTGGCACTCAGTGAAGTCAACCGTAGACAGAAGGAAGGGGAAAGAAAGAAGGAAGAAAGAAGGAAAGGACGGAAGGAATGAAGGAAGAAAGAAAGGGAAGCCACCCGAAAGCAGCACTACATCGAGTGAGTGGATGGTGAGAGCTCCCACCTACCACAAATATATATACATACAGTATATATATATATATATATATATATATATATATATATATATATATATATATATATATATATATATATATATATATAATTATTATTATTATTGCTCATGTAATGCCACTCAGGGATTAGTGATGCTGGTCACTCTCATCTTAAATGTCAGGACCAACTTGCCTAGCCCCGGGCTCCTACGCTCCACATGGGGCAACGTAGGATTGGATGATGAATGAATGAATTATTATTATTTATAATAATTATTATTATTAATGAATAATAGTGGTACCATCCACTCACTGGACGTAGTACTGCTTTGGGTGTCTGCCCTTTCCCCTCTTTCTTCCTTCCTCTTCTGTCTTTCTTTCCTTCACTTCTTCCTCTTCCTTCTGCCTACTGGTGACTTTACACTCCCTCTCCTGTCTTTCTCAGTGGCGTTGCCAGGTTTTTCTCAGTGAGGGACCACCAGGGGGACACCAAATCATGGAAAGGGGGGGGAGGACACCAGGGGGACACCAAATCATGGAAAGGGGGGGGGACACCAGGGGCAGGGGGACACTAAATCATGGAAGGGAGGGGGCACCAGGGGGACACCAAATCATAGAAAAGGGGGGGGGCACACAAATACCATCGTGGTGTTTGTATATTAACATTATAATATATATATATATATATATATATATATATATATATATATATATATTGCCAAACTCCATAATCCCGTACGGGGTGGCCATTTGACTCCGAGTTATTTGTTTTACGGGGAGGGGCACTAACCCTCCACCAACCCACTTGTTGACACGTAGGGAGCACGTATGGTTTGGTTATATGGTTACCACACAGCGTTGTAAATGGTTTCTTGGCTTACAGGAAACCATTTGGCTTGTCACTCAATGTAAAGCCACCTGTAAAGGAAAGAAAAGCAATAAGAAGTGACAGGAAAGATGGGAGAAATAGGAAGAGAGGAGGGCAGGCACAGAAAAAGAATGATAAAAGCTAAGGAAGTTGGCAGCACTACATCAAGTGAGTGGATGATGGTGAGAAATAGGAAGAGAGGAGGACAGACAGAAAAAGAATGATAAAGGCTAAGAAAGAAGTAGGCAGCACTACATCAAGTGAGTGGATGATGGTCGCCACCACCTACCACAAATATATATATATATATATATATATATATATATATATATATATATATATATATATATATATTGTGTGTGTGTGTGTGTGTGTGTGTGTGTGTGTGTGTGTGCAAATATTCAGAGTGGATTCAGTTCCTGTGTCGTCATCCACTCCATGGTGATATTGTTAAATGGCTGTAAGGGTTAAAAGTGTGCTTAGGATAACAAATCGTTTGAAAAAGGTGGACTATTTATTATTGAAACATAATCATCACTCTTGTCCTAATCCTATGTAGGTGGATTGTGGACATAAACGTTAGTGCGCTGCACAAAAACACTTCATAATCTTTCTATGTAAGTAAACTGTAAAACCTGAGAGTGCCACTAAAATGCAAGGACGTAATTAACACTCTAGAGTGACGGATCCTAAAATTATAGTATTAAAATCATCAATGGTTTGCCATACGAGAAAAATCAAGATATATTTTTATGGTATGAGAAACAAGAATCGTTTTTTATTAGCTAATCACAATAGAAAATAAAAATAGCTATCAGTGTATTGGAGGTGAAGCTGGAGATACGTATTAACCCGCTGAATAAGACAAATACGGTGATGTATTAAGCTGAATAAGTCTGATAGCAGTGAAAATGAAACTATTTTCACGGCTCTGTAAGGGTTAAATATTTGTTCTTATAGGTCTGTTTATACAATAGATAAATTAATACATCTTGATATACAAACTATACAGAAACAGGTGCAGCTGAGACTAAATTGAAATAGGAAGACAGATTTACTTTAGCAATATTCTTCGGTTCATGTGATTTTCTGCAAACTTATTTACAAATCATTCTAAATCAAAGAAGCCTACGAGTACTGTATATAGGCCAGTACCCAAAACATTGCTGGTAATGGTCGATGCTGGCCTTAGCATATCCAGTTGGAGGCAGTTGCATTTTCTCAACAGCTAACCATGGAACTTATGGAAGCATTAAAAATACAAAAATAATCGTACCTCCTTGCAGTGCCTCTTGTACCACTACCACCGACAGCCTCCCTCCCTCCTCTACTCCACTGCCAACAATGAAGTTTGAAAATTTAACCAAACATCAGGGCTCTCACAACAGTTGATATGAAAATCCCTAGGTTTGGTGCAAAAAATCCCCAGATTGGACAAAAAATCCCCAAATATAAAATACCAATATAAATGTACTTACACATAGAAAAATACTATTTTATGAAATAATAAAACAATTTTTTTAATACACATGAGGTATATTTTTTTCAGTATCAAGCATCAGCTACGTAAATTTCATCAATGAACCAATGAAGAGTATAAATTATAGCTCTGCTTTGGTTACAGGAGACAGTCTGCAAATTGATAAAAATAAATTCAAAAAGCCCTCACTCAGTATTGTTTTACCAAAGTGAAACCTCTGGGTCTAGGAATTTGCAGAATAGGCCTACTAAAATGAAATTAAATCCTATTTCTGACTAGACGGCTGAAAGATAATAATGAAGAAAAGCATGAGAGTTAAAATAAAGGCAGCAGAAGTGTACTCAGTGTACTCAATGTATCCCTAGTGATTTCTGAATATGGCCCAAAATCATCAAAATAGGCTACGTGAAAGCGATGAGGGCTGTTAGCATTCGCCAACAAAAAGTTACATCACTCACCGTACTACACGTTTTCCACGTTATGTCATGACATTCTGTTGTCATAAACTTCATATACAACCCTTATTTATATGTATGGGGGTCTGCTACGAAGTAACATTTAATGTTAGGGCTAAAAACTCAAGTAATTTTTCAGTACTTACTCAGCGTGTGTGAAAAAGCTTGCAACATGGCGACCTATAAACAAACTTGAAATGCTAGCTCGTGATTGGTTGAAACTGTAATACGTCTGACCAATTAAAACTTCCAAAATAATGTTCACAAACAGCTGACCACAAAGAAAATACTATTTTGGCAATATTTACAAGCTATTTACCCTTTTCACCCATTACTGAGGGCATTCTATGTCAATTATAACAATAAGCAAAAATCCCCAAATAATCACTAAATATGACCAAAAATCACCAAAAAATCCCTAAAAATACAAAATCCCTAAATTTGTCACTAAATGTACTGAAAAGTTCCAATCTAGGGACAATATCCCTAAAAGTGAGAGCGCTGCCAAACATCCACTACTAGCAGTCGAGTCTTTCGAGAATTATAAAATTATTACACAATCTTAATCTATTGTTGGTCTCTTATATAATAAATTACTAAGCATTACAAATGTCGATATACATTTAACTAATCATTCATCTAGTTAATTATTCCGAATTTCAATAAGAGATTCGACATTGCATAAAATAATGTACCGGTAACGAAAGACAACTGACTTTCTTGAAGGTAAGTAGAGGCTATTTAATTTTTCTGCTACTTCTCCGGTAAAATATAACATCATCGTACATAATAACAGTTATAGTTTTCATATGATGACTAGATTATGTATTTAGAAAATGTAACTAATGATAATTATATTATACCCGTACTTTTGTTCAGTACAAGGCTTATTTGAAACAAGACCTTAGATGAGCCGTGAGGGGGCACAGGATTCTCACGGGGGACACGTGCCCCCCTTGGCCCCCCTTAGCTACGCCACTGGGACTCTGCTTCATTCTTTCCTCTTCCTTCTGCCTATGGGTGACTCTACACTGAGTGATAAGCCTAATGATTTCCTGTACACCAGGAAACCATTTACTACGCTAGGTGGTAACCATATAACCAAATTATTGTGCCCGGTGGTTCAGTGGGTAACTAAGGCGCTCCAGTCGGATTGAGACTGTGCAGGTTTATATCCAAGGGATGGTTGGGGTTTATTGCTCACGTAATGCCACTCAGGGATGAGTTAGGCTGGTCACTCTCATCTTAAATGTCAGGACCAACTTGCCTAGCCCCGGGTTCCTACGCTCCTCACACGGCAACATAGGATTGGATGATGGATGGATGAATGGATTATTATTATTATTATTATTATTATTACTATTACAACCACACGATCTTTTTACACAAATTAGGAACGATTTCAGCTATACTCCTTTCACCTTAACTTGACCCAGATTTTCGTCCTTTTGCAGCTTATTTCACGTTGTTCAGAAGCAGAATGACACTACCACTGCTCTATATCCTTTCCAAAGCACTTCTTCGTGACAAGCATCATGTTCTAGTGTTAATCTATTGTTACAACGCAGCTTTCAAGACAGGGAGATGACAGTTTAGGCCAAGTTGGAGTGAAAGGAGTACTGTGAGTTTATTGAAGTCATAATTAAATCCTCCAGTAGTAGTAGTAGTAGTAGTAGTAGTAGTAGTAATAGAAGTAGTAGTAGTAATGAAAGAAGTAGCAGTAGTAGCAGCAGTAGTAGTAGTAGGAGGAGGAGGAGTAGTAGTAGCAGTAGTAGTAGTAGTAGTAGTTGTTATAGTTGTAGTAGTAGTAGTAGTAGTAGTAATAATAATAATAGTAGTAGTTGTAGTAGTAGTAGTAGTATTAGTAGTAGTGGTGGTGGTGGTGGTGGTGGTGGTAGTAGTAATAATAATAATAATAATAATAATAATAATAACAACAACAACAACAACAATAATAATAATAATAATAATACCACCACTACTACTACTACTACTACTAATAATAATAATAATAATAATACCACCACTACTACTACTACTACTACTAATAATAATAATAATAATAATAATAATAATAATAATAATACCACCACTACTACTACTACTACTACTACTACTACTACTACTAATAATAATAATAATAATAATAATAATGTCTTACCCAGCAGCAGTAACACCAGGACGCGGATCATCTCAGGTAAGGCAGGTGGTACCCGGAAGTAGGCTCGTCTTACCTGTAAAAAAAAAAAAGACGTGCAGTACATTATTATTATTATTATTATTATTATTATTATCATTATTATTATTATTATTATTATTATCATCTGCACCATTATCATCACCACCACCACCATCATCATCACCATCATTACCACCATCATCATCATCATCATCATCGTCACCACCATAGATATACACTAGAATAAGGTGCTATAGTCACGAAGAAGTGCTATGGAAACTATGTATATATAAAAGTACCCGTTCTACCACTGAGCTGTAACGCGCTAGTCACGAAGAAGTGCTGTGGAAAGGTATTGTTATTCGCCCCACTGAACTATAATAGATGAACATTAGAAGATGCTAGTCACGAAGAAGTGCTATGAACAGGATGTAGGACCATAGTATTCTTATGATGCTTGTCACGAAGAAGTGCTACTGGAAAGAGTAATTTTTTGAAGTTATCCATCTATCTATCTATCTATCTATCTATCTGTCTGTCTATCTATTACTTACTCTATGTCCTTCGTGTGGTGTAGTGGTGTAATGCGCCGATGGGGGGTGAGGTGTGACAGGTGTGGAGGTGTGCTGTAGACTGGGAGCTACTCTCTCTCTCTCTCTCACACACACACACACACACACACACACACACACACACACTTTTTCTATAACTTCACGCAACTTCCCCCCTCCCCCCCCTCTCTCTCTCTCTCTCTCTCTCTCAGGACTTTTGACGCTGACTACGAGGGCTGACTCCTTTCTCTTCAAGTAATGGGACTCAGGACAGAGCGACTGGTCACTCTTGCCTTAAATTTCTGAACTACTTAGCCTAGCCCCGTGCCCCTACGCTAGATAGATAGACTGATAGATAGATAGAGGAGGTAATAAACTGAAAATCATCACCGTCATCATCATCATCATCATCATCATCATCATCATCGTCTTCATTATATTGTTTTCTTTATTATTATTATTATTATTATTATTATTATTATGATTATGATTATGATTATTATTATTACTGTATTATTACGATTACTGTTATTACTATTATATTATTATTATTATTATTATTTTTATTATTATTACTGTATTATTACGATTACTGTTATTACTATTATTATTATTATTATTATTATTATTATTATTACTGTATTATTATTATTATTCTGCCAAGGTAGAGCTGCAAAGAAAGTGGTTGAGGAGGCGAAGGGGAAGACAGGAGGAAGCAGCTCCTGTGAGAAGAGTGGAGAAATTGCAAGATAGTGAGAAAATGACAGAGTATAAGAGCATAGTGGAAGAAAGACTGGGAAGGTATGAGCTAGAGCAGATGGAAGGGGTGGAAGACGTATGTAAGATATTCCCGGAAGAGATAGGCGCAGCGTGTGAGGCGGTTTGTGGAGTGAGGAGGAGATGCAAGGGTGTGCAAGGGACAGCATGGTGGAATGATGAGGTGAAACGAGCTGTGGAACAAAAGAAGAAGGCATATAGTGAATGGTTAGCGAGTAGAGGTAGGGGAGAAGATGAGAGAGAGAAGAGAGAGGTATATGTGAGCAGGAGAAGGGAGGTTAAGAGACTGGTGAAGGAGAGTAAGAAGAAAGTGGATGAGGAGTTTGGG
>NC_136995.1:12313776-12316276 GCF_032717465.1 Coenobita brevimanus
TCTTTTCTACAGGCTTTGTAACACCTCCTCATTGGCGACTTATTTCCCGTTTTGTCCCTTAACATTTTCTTGCAAGTTACTTATTCCGTTCTAATATCCAAATAAATTAGAGGGAACACCAGATGCTGTTGGCATCCCTACGTGTCAAGTGGGGTTGGTGGAGGATTAGTGCCCCTTCCTGTAAAAACAATTAACTCCAAGCCCTTGGCTACCCCGTTTGGGATACATGGCGTCTGGCAATGAATGAAAAAAAAAAATACTGAGGAGATATGAGCAAATATATCATGTGGGGTATGATATGTGGTGTATGTTATGTGGTGTACGTTATGTGGGGTATGTTATGTAGGGTATGTTATGTGGGGGTATGGTATGTGGGGTATGGTATGATATGGGGGGTATGGCATGTGAGGTATGGTATGTGGGGCATGATATGTGGGGTGTTATGTGGGGTATGTTATGTAGGGTATGTTATGTGGGGTATGTTATGTGGGGTGTTATATGGGGTATGTTATGTGGGGTATGTTATGTGGAGTGTGTTATGTGGGGTATGGTATGTGGGGTATGATATGTGGGGTGTTATGTGGGGTATGTTATGTAGGGTATGTTATGTGGGGTATGATATGGGGGATATGTTATGTGGGGTATGGCATGTGAGGTATGGTATGTGGGGTATGATATGTGGGGTGTTATTTGGGGTATGTTATGTGGGGTATGTTATGTGGGGTATGTTATGTAGGGTAAGTTATGTGGGGTACGTTATGTGGGGTATGTTATGTAGGGTATGTTATGTGGGGTACGTTATGTGGGGTATGTTATGTGGAGTGTGTTATGTGGGGTATGGTATGTGGGGTATGGTATGTGGGGTATGATATGTGGGGTGTTATGTGGGGTATGGTATGTGGAGTATGTTATGTGGGTATGTTATGTAGGGTATGGTATGTGGGGTATGTTATGTGGGGTATGTTATGTAGGATATGTTATGTGGGGTATATTATGTAGGGTATGTTATGTGAGGTATGATATTTGGGGTATGTTATGCGGGGTATGTTATGTGGGGTATGTTATGTGGGGTATGTTATGTGGAGTGTGTTATGTGGGGTATGGTATGTGAGGTATGATATGTGGGGTGTTATGTGGGGTTTGGTATGTGGAGTATGTTATGTGGGTATGTTATGTAGGGTATGGTATGTGGGGTATGGTATGTGGGGTATGTTATGTAGGGTATGTTATGTGGGTTATATTATGTAGGGTATGTTATGTGAGGTATGATATTTGGGGTATGTTATGCGGGGTATGTTATGTGGGGTATGTTATGTGGGGTATGTTATGTGGGGTATGTTATGTGGGGTATGTTATGTGGGGTATGTTATGTGGGGTATGATATATGGGGTATGTTATGTGGGGTATGTTATGTAGTGTATGTTATGTGGGGTATGTTATGTGGGGTATGATATGTGGGGTATGATATGTGGGGTATGTTATGTGGGGTATGATATGTGGGGTATGTTATGTGGGGTATGATATGTGGGGTATGATATGTGGGGTATGATATGTGGGGTATGATATGTGGGGTATGTTATGTGGGGTATGATATGTGGGGTATGTTATGTGGGGTATGATATGTGGGGTATGTTATGTGGGGTATGATATGTGGGGTATGTTATGTGGGGTATGATATGTGGGGTATGTTATGTGGGGTATGATATGTGGGGTATGTTATGTGGGGTATGATATGTGGGGTATGTTATGTGGGGTATGATGTGGGGTATGTTATGTGGGGTATGTTGAAGTTGGCTACTGTGATTTTTAAAGAGGCTGCCTTTCTCTCTCTCTCTCTCTCTCTCTTTCTCTCAGGGGTCAAAGGTCAAGGTTAATAGAGAGGAAACGAATCTAGCGGACGGTTAGCCCCCACTACACCAACCTAATTCTTGCCATACGTTCATCATCATCATTGTCATTATTATCATCATCATCATCATCATTATCATCATCATTGTCATTATTATCATCATCATTATCATCATCATCATCGCCATTTTCATCATCATCATCATCATCCATACCCCTTCTCACCCAGCGATGGAGAGAGAGAGAGAGAGAGAGAGAGAGAGAGAGAGAGAATGGAGGGGAAGGAGGGAACAAAACGAAGAGGCAGGATAATGAGAGAGAGAGAGAGAGAGAGAGAGAGAGAGAGAGAGAGAGAGAGAGAGAGAGAGAGAGAGAGAGAATGGGCCACACACTCACTCACTCACCATTCAAGCCACCGGAATCCTGACCCGAAGAGATTATATTATTTAACCCCTTCAGACCGATAACTTCAATTTAAACTTTTTCTTTATTTTCAAACTATTTCATTCAACTTAGGATTCTTAACGCCTGTCCTTGTCCGATTTATTCTCGTTTATCTTTGTCTTATTTCCTGAGATGATTTTATTCAGCTGCGGAGGGACCCAGTTGCTCTCCTCAGTAGTCAAGACGCATCTTCTCTATAGCACTTCTT
>NC_136995.1:12318776-12328776 GCF_032717465.1 Coenobita brevimanus
GAATAAAACCGTAGAATTAAACAGGGCAGAATAAAACCGTAGAATTAACTGGCTGAGACTGAAAAATTAACTGACTGGCCGTAAAGAAACTGTTATAGGCATTATTTATAGGAGTAACAGGCAAAATAAATCAATGAGGGACAATTGTTACGAAATTCTCTTTGCCAATAGTTTTCCCCTCACTAGCCATGTACGCTCCTTATTTTCCATTGCAGCCAGTAAGCGGTTGTAACAAACTAAATAAATCTGTAAGGAAGAGATGTTACGAAATCTATAATGCATCCCTTCGTTTCTTGTCTTTTTTTGTTTTGTTTTATTTTATTTTGTTTTTCTCTTATCTCACACCCCGTACGGTCCATTGCAGCCAGTGAGCGGGTGTAAGAAGCAAAATAAATAAGTAAGGAAGAGTTGTTACGAAATCTATAATGCATCCCTTTGTTTCTTGTCTTGTTTTTTGTTTTGTTTTGTTTTGTTTTGTTTTTTCCCTGTCTCACACCGCGTACGGTCCATTGCAGCCAGTGAGCGGGTGGATCTGTCGTGCTTCCAGTGTAACGTGAGCAACGAGGCGAGCTGCACGCTGGACTCGCTACGTCCCTGCCCCACCGACAAGCCCTACAACAAGTGCCAGACCAGACGTAGGCAGACCAGTAAGTGCCACACCAGACCAGTAAGTGCCACACCAGATGCAGGCAGACCAATAAGTGCCACACCAGATGCAGGCAGACCAGTAAGTGCCAGACCAGACGCAGGCAGACCAATAAGTGCCAGACCAGACCAGTAAGTGCCACACCAGACCAGTAAGTGCCACACCAGATGCAGGCAGACCAATAAGTGCCACACCAGATGCAGGCAGACCAGTAAGTGCCAGACCAGACGCAGGCAGACCAGTAAGTGCCAGACCAGACCAGTAAGTGCCACACCAGACCAGTAAGTGCCAGACCAGACCAGTAAGTGGCACGCCAGACCAGTAAGTGCCAGATCAGACCAGTAAGTGGCACGCCAGACCAGTAAGTGCCAGACCAGACCAGTAAGTGCCAGACCAGACCTGTAAGTGCCAGACCAGACCAGTACGTGCCAGACCAGACCAGTAAGTGCCAGACCAGACCAGTAAGTGCCACACCAGACCAGTAAGTGCCACACCAGACCAGTAAGTGCCAGACCAGACCAGTACGTGCCAGACCAGACCAGTACGTGCCAGACCAGACCAGTAAGTGCCACACCAGACCAGTACGTGCCAGACCAGACCAGTAAGTGCCACCCCAGACCAGTAAGTGCCACCCCAGACCAGTAAGTGCCACACCAGACCAGTACGTGCCAGACCAGACCAGTAAGTGCCACACCAGACCAGTACGTGCCAGACCAGACCAGTAAGTGCCACACCAGACCAGTAAGTGCCAGACCAGACCAGTAAGTGCCACGCCAGACCAGTACGTGCCAGACCAGACCAGTAAGTGGCACGCCAGACCAGTAAGTGCCAGACCAGACGTAGGCAGACCAGTAAGTGCCACACCAGACCAGTAAGTGCCACACCAGACCAGTAAGTGCCACACCAGACCAGTAAGTGCCAGACCAAACCTATTTTTTTTTTTTTACTTTCCTTTTCTGATGTCACACTTCCCTCTTTCATATCTCCCCACTCCATCCCTCCATCTCCCCCTTGGTCTTCCCCTCCCCCTCCATCACATTCTTGGTCTATCCCTCCCCCTCCATCTCATTCTTGGTCTACTCCTCCCCCTCCATTTCATCCTCGGTCTACCCCTCCCCCTCCATCTCATTCTTGGTCTACCCCTCCCCCTCCATCTCATTCTCAGTAAGATATTAACAGTAAGGCAGCAGCACGAAAATAAAAATCCATGTGTCAAAAAATGATCACTGCTTCAGATGAAAGGAAAAGAAAGCCAATTAAACATATAACAAAATTCTAAGCATCAGTAAAGCTTCTTGAGTTGAAGGGTAAATATAAAGAAATAAATAATATAAAAATCCGTGTATTCAAAAGGATCAACACACACACACACACACACACACACACACACACACACACACACACACACACAGGATAAAGGAACTGTGCTAATTCATTCTCCTTCTTGTGTACAGGTGACGGACAGAAGTGGGTGGAGAAGGGCTGTGCTGTGGCTCCCTGCATCCTGGGAAACTGCGACCAGGTATAGTACGCGAAATATAAGGTGTACACAAAATGTAAGGTGTACGCGAAATACAAGGTGTACGCAAAATATAAGGTGTATGCGAAATATTAGGTGTACGCAAAATATAAGGTGTACGCAAAATGTAAGGTGTACACGAAATGTAAGGTGTACGCGAAATATAAGGTGTATGCAAAATGTAAGGTATAGTCCGTGAAATATAGGGTATAGTACGTGAAATATAAGGTGTACGCGAAATATAAGGTATAGTACGCGAAATATAAGGTATAGTACGCGAAATATAAGGTATAGTACGTGAAATATAAGGTATAGTACGTGAAATATAAGGTGTACGCGAAATATAAGGTATAGTACGCGAAATGTAAGGTGTACGCGAAATTTAGTAGTAACCAAGGAGACTCCCCAAACCCCTTTACTGCTACCAAGTGAATTAAAATTAGAGATGTAATTTGATTAGTAACCAAGGAGACTCCCCAAACCCCTCTACCACCACCAAGTGAATTCAAATTAGGAAGTTAATTTGACTAGTAACCAAGGAGACTCCCCAAACCCCTTTACTACTGCCAGGTGAATTTAGATTAGAGAGTTAGTTTGACTAGTAACCAAGGAGATTCCCCAAACTCTACTACTACCAAGTGAATTCAGATAAGAGTTAATTTGACTAGTAACCAAGGAGACTCCCCAAACTCCTTTACTACTACCACCGCCATTACCCCATACTAATTCGACTTTTCGTTTCCAGGCAGCAGAAGCGTATGACTGCCGCTTCTGCTGTGACTCCAGCGGGTGTAACGGAGACGCTGGGGCTTCTGCTGTGGTGGTGGACCTTCTGCTGCGTCTGCTGCCCTTCATCAACACCTTCATCCACGCCGTTCACCCCTTCGTTCCTCTCACCTTGCTCTGCTTCAGCTTTTTCTAATATTTACCCTCCCTCTTCCCTCCTACTGTCTTCCTCCTGCTTCTCCTGCTATCCTCCCCCTGCATCTGCTAGCCATAGAGCCTTACGACTTCCCCTTCTGCTGTTTAAGCCTCTAATATCTGCTCTTTCTGCCGTAACTTCTAATCTGCCCACTTTCTTCTGCCTTTTCTACAACCTACTCACTGCTTCCTTCAGTTTCCACCTTCCTGCTTGCCATACAGCCTTACAGTCCTTCTTTCCGCTGTTTCTGCTAATCTCCTGCTGTCTACTCTCGTCCACTTAATATCTGGTGCTACCTACCTTTTCCCTCCTGCTGCCGAATGTCATACCTCTCTCGAAAGCACAAGATTGTTGATAGGTATTTGTCCATTGATTGTCACTTTTCAACGTGGAGGTGTTCAGTATTTTCAAGTTATTTTACCGTTATGGACGTTCATTCGTAAACAAATTTTCAAACTGTCATGTCTTCTGAGTAACAGATATTTTTTTCCCATTCTCCTCTTCGGGTAAACAGACACAGAAGCACCATACCAAATCAGTTCTTCTTTCTGATAGTCTGATATATTTTTCTGATTATTTCTGGGCTGTTAAATAAGCGCTTCTTGTTAAATTCGTTTCCCTGTTCTTATTAAATCCGTTTCCCCGTTGTATTAGCTGTGTTCGCTGACAACTCTTTGGATTCGTCAGCGTAATGGCGGAAGGGATTGTTCTGACCTAAGAATTTAATTAAACCTAGCCAAAAAATCGTAACTGCGCCTAATAATTTAACCAAACCTAACCTAACATGTCGGGAAATTGGAAATGAAATCCACCTTAGCGTACGTTTGAGTCAGCTTCCTCTCTTACGCCGGAAAAACATCAACCGTCCGTAGATACGTGATGGCAGCAACAGGGGGGAAATATACTGTATCAACAACAACAAGGTCATTTACCATCCTGAAAATAGAAAAGTATAGATAACAAACTGGAGGAATATGAACTGAATTGGTGAGCTCTTTCTGCTGCATAAAGTACAGTATTTATTTATCCGTTTTCGTTGGCATTTCAAGAGACACTGAACATTTTCGGGAACTTACTTTGACGTTCATTCGTACGCAGATTATCAAACCGTCAAGCCTTCCGTTACCAAAAGTAAATATTTAAGTGACTCCTCTTTATCCTCGTCTTACTCCTTTTGTATTTCACGAGGATATAAACATTTTCTCCTGGTGCTTCTCTTCTGGATATTTGTATTAAAAAATAGGTCTTTTCTGCCCAGTCATTCTTTTTTCTTTTCCCATTTCTTCTCTTAGTTATTTATTTATTTTTTTTTCATTCGCAAGGCTACAGATATTTTTGTACTTTTTCTACGTTGGATTCACAAGCTTACGATTACTTAACTAAGATTTTATTGTTTAGGAAAGATAAAGGAAAGAAACTAGAATTTTCCCGTATCACATCTACTCCCTGCATTAAACAACTCCATTCAGTCCGATAACGTATTTTTTTTTTTTTCAAACTGCCATGAAGCGATTTTTATTCATGTTTAACCGGACCGCCATGAGTGACAGGGCGTTGGATTTGGAGATTTCGTAACACCGATTCCTTATTGATCTATGCTGCACACTGCACCTCAATATCCTCTTTGTTATTTTTTATGCAAGCTATGTCGATATTAATGCGATATAGATAGCATAAAAGAGGATGTTAATGTCCAATAAGCACAATAAATCGCCGAGAAAGTTGGGTACGAAGTGTCCTATGCAATGTACAACACGCAATTCAAAACGTGCTGCATAAGGTCGCACGGCTAAAATAATGAATAAATGGATAAATAAAAAAACAGTAAATAACACCATATCGAAAGGGTTACTTATTAAATGAAAATAACGGGAAAATAATCGTGAGTTATTTCTGTGAATCTCCGCATCCAAACTTTACCTAAAATTGCCATCTCTTCAGCTTGAATACCGTCTTGTTACAACAGATTGGCACTAAAATATGATGCTAGTCAGGGATAAGTGCTATGGAAAGGATGTAGAGCCACAGTATTGTCTTATCCTTTCATTGGGTTACACGAAATGAGCTGAAAAAGACAGAAATCTGGGCCAAGTTAAGGTAAAACTCTTAAAACCAATGATGTATGTTTCCATGTTATTTTTGGTACCTTTAGGTGATTATTTTCGCTCTAGAGAGATTGTTTCGAACTGCAGAAGTTAGATACACCTTCCATTAACCCCTACAGCACAAGAAATCTTTCCTATATTAATAAAAATCGTCTGGAGATTAGGCAAATTAGAGAAAACGTTATCGATTTGAAGGAGCGCTTCTCTAGCCTAAACCTTCCGCTAAATACCTCTGCTAGTACATTTGCTAATGCTCCTTTTAGCGCCAGTCTCCCTATTTCTTCCCTCGCTGATAAGAAACTAAGAGCATAAATATTTCCGCGACGCTAAGCTAAAACTATAGACCTTTATATGAGACAAAATTTCAAGTCGATTTGCGCTAGACGATTGGAAGTTAGCGAAGTCTGACTAGTAGCTGGATAGCCTATTATAGTACAAGGGATTAATCAAAACATGCTGAAAGCTATGTTAAAAATGGTGCAGTAAAGAAATAACGCGTAGCTGAAGAATAGCAAGTAGCAAGTAATAGATAGCCTATGTCAATCCTCTCTCTAAATGCGTGGAATGGTTTTTAGGAAGCCTAATATTTTGACCAGTGATGCCAAATAAGATAAATATATATTGTTTGTACCAGAGCTGTAATACTTTTAGTCATAATATTAATACCATTGACTAAACTATATGATAAGATAGAGATTCGTCGACTACTCTAAAAAATAATAGCAGTAGTAATATATTTTTAAAGTACCGTAGGCTATGCTAGTAACGGCTTTGACAATACCGTACATAGTAACGCACATATCAGCAAAATACTAGGATATGGTATGGTTGCAGAAACGTATTACCATAGGATGTTACGGAAAATTATAAAACAGCTGGTTGTGTTGTGCAGATAAAAAACAAATGTCCAGCTTATTCCTAAAGGTGTTATATATACATGGTCCTAAGACATTTTTTTGGCTAATAACTCAGTCTTCCAGTGCCAAAAGATCTGCCATGGTGCAAAGTAGTATAGCTAAATCTAACTTTAACATATTTTAACTTTCCATGTCATCGCTTGTAATGTAAGGCCATTCGTGACAGCTGCAGTTGAAGCTTTGGATTATTTTCCCCAAACATTTTCATCCACTCTGTACCAAATTCCCGCGCTGAACTTGTCATTCTTGCTTTTCATTGATTCCCCGTTTTCGTTGTTTCCCTCTCGTCTACCTCCATTATTTTTATTTATTGTGTTTTCTGTGTTTATTAGTTGGTCATTTAGCAATATTTGGAGTCCCGAATGTATGGCGTGTAGGTATTTTTGTCGGTTATCCAAGTTGGTTATCAAGTAGCTCTGGAGGATTCGCAACACTTCTTTCTTATCGATTTATTCTGCATATTACACTGTTGTATATTACTGATGCAAATTACATCAGTGTTAAAACGATGTAAACAGCATACAGTGTGAATGACAAGGAGAAATATGCAAAATAAATCGCCAAGGATGAGATGCTACCAAGCCTCCTATGTCACTTCGAAAACGCCCTCATTTAAACAGTAGTATGGGTTCGTTATCGGCTGTTGACTCCTGTAGGTGGCATTTTAATGTTGTAGTGAATGTAGTCCCACCTTTGCTGTATATGATCAGGATTTTCACACTGTATATCCCAACTCCACGTCAACCTCCCCAAAATTACCCTACCCTCTGGTTCCTTTCCAAAATACTTAAGAACCTCTGTTGATCGTATTCTGAGAGGCTTTGGAGAATACGTAACACTTCTTCCTTAACGATTTATTCTGGATACTTCAATATCCTCTTGTTTGTTACTGGTGCAAACTATGTCGATATTAAGATATAAATAACAGACAAGAGTTTGTTCAGGTGCTATAGCATAAGTCGCTTGGGAAGAAGTGCTACGAAGCCCCTGACGTCATCTAGAATACGCTAATATTACTAGGGACTCCATGATCCCTGAATAACTTACCCTGTACCCATGCCACTGTCTTCCTCTCCCTTCCATGCCGTATCCTTGGTTGTGTCTACGTAAACATGATCTTAATTTGGATTTTCATTTGACTAATCCGCCAAACATATCGTATCGGTATTAATTGTGATTATCCAGTATTAACCTATTTTATGTGACATGCATGTGGAATATTAACAATGAATAAGCATTACTGATAATGTGTTGATATTTGTAATAAATGTTTTGAGATAACGTTGCTTCGGCTTTTCAGTATACCCTTCAGTATATTGTATTTTACCTGAACTGAGTATCCCAAGAGTATATGATATTTTTATAGGAATTATGTAAAAGTTCTGGAGTATAATTGCATATATTTATTAAATGATTAAGTGGAAAGACATATTTCACGGATACATATTTTCCAACTTCAGGATCGGTGTCTAAGCGTTGTTTACATAGTGTGTTGATGTACGTGTGGCGGGTAGTGTGTCTGTGATTATTTTACGCTCTTAAGCCAGATTAACCGTCAAAGAAGTGAGCTAATTCCCAGTTGAGTGAGGTAGGAAGTGAGTGAGGTTGTGCGAGTGTCAGTGTAGCTTGGTAAGGAGGAGTTCGCCGAGAAACGCCATTGATGCAGCAAGGAGTCCGGCTGCGAAGAGGAGAAAGACGGCCTGTGGGAGAAAAGGTAAGTCGAGGCCTCTGAGGGTTATTTACACGTCTGATCGTCCCACAGCTGGTTTATCTGACGTAGGATCTGACACTTAAGCAATACCTCACACTAACTTTGCCCCACATTCTGGTACATCTGGTTTTTACACAATTGACTGGTTTGAGTAAAGTTAAGCTCATTTGTCAGTTTCCAAAAATGAGTTGAGTTGCGTAAATAGGGATTAGGTTTGCTCAGCGGTACTGTGGTGATGCTGAAGGGTGCTGAGTGGGTAGGGCAATAACTATACCCCGAACAGACAAACTAATGAAAATGTGGGGTTGAAAACAGGGCAGATTTGTGGGTTTGGAGACACGTAAACATGGTAAATGGTGCCCACTAACTATCTATCTATCTATCTATTGCCAGACGCCGTAATCCCATACGGGGTGGCCATTTGACTCTGAGTTATTTGTTTTACAAGGAGGGGCACTAACCCTCCACCAACCCACTTGACACGTAGGGAGCACGTATGGTTTGGTTATATGGTTACCACCCAGCGTTGTAAATGGTTTCTTGGCGTACAGGAAACCATTTGGCTTGTCACTCAATGTAAAGCCACCTGTAATGGAAAGAAAAGCAATAAGAAGTGACAGGAAAGATGGGAGAAATAGGAAGAGAGGAGGGCAGGCACAGAAAAAGAATGATAAAGGCTAAGGAAGAAATAGGCAGCACTACATCAACACGCGCTAGAAATAAGTTAAGACAGGCATGTAAACTATGAAAAATGCAGCCAAACCAACCCTAAGAAACCAAACCTAACCAAAACCCAATCGGACTTACTCAAACTAGACGGAGAAGACCCAAACTTAATGTAACCCAGACAGACTTTACGAAAATACAAAATAAACGGCAGGCTTTTCTGTAGTCCAAATTAACGCTGTTCATTAGCACCCAAAATCACACAGATAAAGAAATGCAAGTACGCTAATTAACCTTAAAAAAAAAGTTCATAAGTTTGACCTTTATATTATGAAGAATTTAACCGCCAAATTTCTGACTCTACGGTGTATCTAAATTAACATAACTTGCCATGGTTCTTTAAATCAACCTTTTTTTAATATCTTGAAAGTAACATCTCGTGACCAGGCTAACGATCTGCAACATGTTTTGTGGGGAGTGTACTGTATATTCTCTCTCTCTCTCTCTCTCTCTCTCTCTCTGTCTCTCTCTCTCTCTCTCTCTCAAACAGTTACGATATTTTGATCCCTTTTTTCGGTATATTGGACAACTTTAGGTCACTTTTCTATGGCATTTTCGTCGTTAATTATTTTTATTCCTCAAGATTTTCATGTTTATTATACTCTGAATTGTTATATTTTTATTTTACTTTCGGAGATTATTTTTATTTTACTCCAGTTTATATTTTTATTATTATTCTACTCTTGAAGATTCTTATTGTTGTTTTTCTCTTGTTTTTATTTTATTTTTTTACTCTTATTTTACTCTTATTTTTATTTTTATTTTTACTCCTGATGATTTTTATTTTTTATTTTACTCATATTTTTATTTTTATTTTTACTCTTGAACATTTTTATTTTTAATTTACTCTTATTTTTATTTTTATTTTTTTTCTCATTTTTATTTTACTCTTGATGATTTGTATTTATTTTTACTCCTATTTTTATTTTTATTTTTATTTTTGAAGATTTGTATTTATATTTTAATCTTTGAGAGGTATATGAGGGAGGGGGGAGTGAGTTGGGGGAGGGTAGTCAAATGGTGAGTGACAGAGCGACTTGGAGGCGTTTTGTCTGCGGCCACCCTTTGCGTTATTAGGGCGTCGGGCTATAGATAGATAGATTTAACTCCTGAAGATTTTTGTTTATTTAATTCTTGAAGGATAGGTCAGGTCAGGTTAGGTTATCTTCAAGAGTAAAATAAAGATAATTTGTGAAGAAAATGCTATGGAAGAAAAAAGTGTATTAGTCTATCTATCTATTGCCAGACGCCTTCATCCCGTAAGGGGTGGCCACAAACAAATCGCCTCCATGTCGCTCTGTCCCGCGCCATTTCACTGCCCTGCTCCCAGCTCACACCCCCCCCTCTCTCATATACCTCTCCACTCCATCCCTCCATCTCATCCTTGGCCTCCCCCTCCCTCTTCCCCCTCCACCTCACTCACATTGTATCAAAATTGTCTGAAATGCCGAAAA
>NC_136995.1:12331276-12356276 GCF_032717465.1 Coenobita brevimanus
CACCCCTTACAGGATTGAGGCATCTGGCAATAGCTAGATAGATAGATAGATAAATTTATACCAGAAGCGGGTGCTAATCAGGAAGAAGTGCTATGGAAACGATGTAGAGTCTTAGTACCGTATTGTTTTTCAGCCATTGAGTTGGAAGGTCTTACGGTGCTAATCACGAAGAAGTGCTGTGATAAGGATGTAAAGTAGTATCGTCATTTTCAGCTAGATTTATAACAACAAATTAACACTAGAATATGGTGCTAGTCACGAAGAAGTGCTATGAAAAGGATGTAGGATTAAGCTAGAGCCATAGTATTGTCCATGATCTGCCACCGAGCAAACTACGTGAAATAAGCTGCAAAAGGAAAAAAAATCTGGGCCAAGTTAGGGTGAGAAGATATCTGAAGAAGGACGATAATTCTGGCCAAGTTTAAGGTGTAATTGGACGAAAATCTGGGCCAAGTTAGGGTGAAAGGATAGGGTGCAAAAGGACGAGATTCTGGGCCAAGGTGATATGAATAAGTAAGGACGAAAGACCTTGACTGATTTAGAATGGAGGGATAATTTGTAAAAGGACGATACTCTGGGCCAAGAGAAGGTGAAAGGAGAGGCTGTGAAAGGACGAAAATCAGGACAAATTAAGATGGAAGAAGTAGCCGTAAAAGGACGATGATCTGGGCCAAGTTGAGATGAATGATTAGGGACGAAGAATCTTGCCTGGGTTAGGGTGAAAGAACAGGTTGCAAAAAGGACGAAAATCTGGGCCAATTTAAGGTGGAAAAGGACGAATTTTTGGGCCAAGTTAAGGTGGAAAAGGACGAAATTTTGGGCTGTTAAGGACGAAAATCTGGGCCAAGTTAAGGTGTAAAAGGACGAAATTTTGGGCCAAGTTAAGGTGTAAAAGGACGAAAATCTGGGCTGTTAAGGACGAAAATCTGAGCCAAATTTAGATGTAAAAGGACGAAATTTTGGGCCAAGTTTAGGTGTAAAAGGACGAAAATCTGGGCCAAGTTTAGGTGTAAAAGGACGAAAGTTGGGGCTGTTAAGGACGAAAATCTGAGCCATGTTTAGGTGAAAGGAGTACATGGACTAACCTCGCATCCACCAGGGCACGTAGAGGACTGTTTAGAGGGACGATCAGTGCATATAAGAGAGGCCAGAACACACCACGCGAGAGGTAGAAGTCACAGCGGCCTGAAGAGGGTGATTGTTATTATTATTATTATTATTATTATTATTATTATTATTACTACTACTACTACTACTACCGTACTACTACTACTACTACCGGTACCGGTATTATTATTATTATTATTATTATTATTATTATTATTATTATTGTTATCATTATTATGATTATTATTATTATTGCAATTGGTACTTATCATCATCATTATCATCATCATCATCATCATCATTACCGGTATTGTTGTCATTATTATTATTATTATTATTATTATTATTATTATTTTATTATTACTACTACTACTACTGCTACTACTACTATTACTACTACTACTACTAGTACAATTGGAACATACTTGTCATCATCATCATCGTCATCAAATCATCACTTTATACTCATGGAATTACTGTGCACTTTATTGATCATCACGCGCCGCTATTATCATCACACACACACACACACACACACACACACACACACACACACACACACACAGACCAAACCTAACAAGACATGACCGAGAAAATCACATACATGAAAAATGGAGGGAAAATGAAAAAATGGAGGGAAAATAAAGAAAATGGAGGGAAAACAAAGAAAATAGAGGGAAAAATAAGAAAATGGAGGGAAAAATAAAGAAAATGGAGGGAAAAATAAGAAAATGGAGGGAAAAAATGAAAAATGGAGGGAAAAATAAAAAATGGAGGGAAAAATAAAAAAATGGAGGGAAAAATAAAAAAATGGAGGGAAAAATAAGAAAATGGAGGGAAAAAAAAATGGAGGGAAAAATAAAGAAATGGAGGGAAAATAAAGAAATGGAGGGAAAAATAAAAAATGGAGGGAAAAATAAAAAAATGAGGGAAAAATAAAAAATGGAGGGAAAAAAAGTGGAGGGAAAAATGAAAAGTGGAGGGAAAAATGAAAAATGGAGGGAAAAATAAAAAAAATGGAGGGAAAATTAAGAAAATGGAGGGAAAAATAAAGAAAATGGAGGGAGAAAATAAAAAATGGAGGGAATAAATGAAAAATGGAGGGAAAAATAAAAAATGGAGGGAAAAATGAAAAATGGAGGGAAAAATAAAGAAAATGGAGGGGAAAAAAATGGAGTGAAAAATGGAAAACAGAATACGGTGCTAGTCACGAAGAAGTGCTGTGAAAGGATGTAGAGCCATACGGTAACATTCTTTTCCGCCATTGTACTGCGTGAAATAACTACAGTGTGAAGAGGATGGTGAGAGACTAACGAGGAGAGTGTTTGTGAGTGAGGTGGAAGGGGGGAGAGGGAGGGGGAGGCCAAGGATGAGATGGAGGGATGGAGTGGAGAGGTATATGAGAGGGGGTGTGTGAGCTGGGAGCAGGGCAGTGAAGTGGCGGGGGACAGGGCGACATGGAGACGATTTGTTTGTGGCCACCCCTTACGGGATTAAGGCGTCTAGCAATAGATAGATAGATAGAAGAGGAAAATCTTTACCAATTTAATGTGAAAGGATTATATGTACACCACCTGTCTTGCTGAAGTGATCGGAGTATACCTTGTTGCATCCGATCCTCTCCAGAAACATAGCGTGCCTCCCCTTGGGTAAGAGCGAGTAGGCCACCTCCTGAAGCTCACTGGCCCTCACCTGCACCCCTCTCTCTGCCACAGCCCTCGCCAGCTCACCGTACACACCTGCACCCCCCTTCACGTTCTGTGGGGGGAGGTGAGAGGAGGTTGGGCTTGTTAGGTTGGAGTGGGTCGGGTTGGGTTGGTTTGGATTGGGTTGGGTTGGGTTTATTTGGGTTCGTTTGGGTCGGGTTGGGTTTGTTTGGGTTGGGTTGAGTTGGGTTTGGTCGGGTTGGGTTGGGTTGGGTTGGGTTGCTTCGGGATAGGATAAGTAAAGTTACCGTACGTCGTCATGTTAGGTTAGTGTATGTTAGGTAAAGTTAGGTTAGCTTTGGTTAGGTTAGACTTGATAGGATTGGATTGGGCCTGTTTGGGTTGGGTTAGATTAGGTTAAGTATGGTTAGATTGGTTTGGGTTAGGTTGCTGTAGGTTAGCAAAGATTAAATCAGGTTAGGTTAGATTGAACTGGATTGGGTGGGGTTGTGTTGGGTCGGGTCAGATGAGGTGAGGCCTAAGAACAGAATATTTCCCACTTAATATTACCTTATCGAATTTATCACATTCACCGAGGACTTTATTTCTCACCTCACCCCACCTCACCTCACCTCACTTCACCTCACCTGACCCACCTCACCTCACCCCACCTCACCTCACCTCACCTCACCTCACCCCACCTCACCTCACCTCACCTCACTTCACCTCACCTCACCCCACCTCACCTCACCTCACCGCACCTCACCTGACCCACCTTGAGGTATGCGGTGAGTGCAGTTGATCCTTCCATTAGCAACGTAAGGCTTGGGTCTGCTAGCACGTCCTCCAGCGAATCGTACTTAATGTCCACCTTACGCACAGCTAGTAGAGAGGTCAGGGCGCCGCTGTGAGGGTCGTAGCAGCGTAGGTTAGGGTGTGGATAGGTTAGGTGTGGGTAGGTAAGTTTAAAGTCACGGTGTTGTGGTGCAGGGGTCACTATCGCATCACTCCGCCTTCCCCTGTGTGGCTGTACGTCTGCTGTGATGTTTCTTTTATTGATGTCATTTTGTTAGCAGAATCAGACTAATTATTTTTAAAGTCCAGTTTATATCGGAACACACACTCACACACACACACACACACACACACACACACACACACACACACACACACACATATATATATATATATATATATATATATATATATATATATATATATACACACTGTAAATACAGTATATAGGCTATACAATATGTATATGGTACATAATTAATACATACCGGTATAGCCTATATACGTTGCCTACATACGGTATAATATATACCGTACCGTACCGTGCATATTATATATATATATATATATATATATATATATATATATATATATATATATATATATATATATATATATAGTATATTATGTCGATACCGTATGTATAAAACAAGATTGAGGTACAAGAAAACAGTAAGGTGTTAGTAGGCAGTATAAGTCACTAAGGAATATGTGGTAGGCAGCAATGGAAGTCAACGAAAATAGTATCATTGGTGGTGGACGCATATAAAATGTAATGGCTGTCGAACATAATGACTGCCAGAAGTCGGCCTACTGTTCCACTTCGTTTATCACACATATGTCTTTTATTTTCCTCCCTGACGCGTATCAAACACAGTCATCTATGGCCAGAACATACCAAGCCTCTCTCAGCCTAGAAATATTAGCTAGCAGAGGAAAATGACAAGTAGAGGTGATACATTAGACAGAGAAACATAACAAAGCCTCTCTCAGCCTAGGAATATTAGCCAGTACAGGGAAGTGACAAGTACAGAGGGTGAAATATTAGACACTGGAACATACCAATACCAAGCGTCTCTTTGTCAGAAGTATTAGCCAGTAGAGGAAGGTGAGAAGTAGAAGAAGTGAAATATTAGGCTAAATTTTGTCCCCTATTCTGTATCAGGAACTTGGCGGTGTTATGCAGAGAATATCACATGTTCCTCATAACATCCCCACGAAATAGATGTTATTTTTATGTATAGATTAATATTTAGTTCTGTCACCTTTACTTGCCTCAGATTTTCATCCTTTTGCAGTTTTTTTCATGCATCTTAGTGCCAAAAAAAGACAAAACTACGGCTATACATCCTTTCAATAACACTTCCCCGTGACTAGGGTTATATTATAGTGTTATTCTGTTGTTATAACTCGGTATGCAAGATGGAGAGATGGCGATTTTAGGCCAAGTTAAAAAGAAAAGAATGTAGCATTATATTTTAGTGTTAATCTATTGTTATAACTCAGTATTCAAGATGGAGAGATGGCAGTTTTAGGCCAAGTTAAAGTGATTCATGTGCAGATGACTCAACACTTCACATTTCATCCACACTCCAACACCCATTTACAAAGTGTAATATCTCTCTTTAATATCTCTCTCTCCATAAATCAAGACTTATCCGAGATTAGTGATTGGGGACAAAATAACCTTATCTCATTTAATGCTAGTAAAGCCAAATATATGCAGTGTACTAATAGATATATATTGCTAGATTGGTATTTACCTTCAGTGCTACTAATATTCCCATCTCCAAAAGTATTGAAATTCTCGGCGTCTCACTTAACAATGCCCTCAGCTGGACCTCTCATGTCAGATCACTTTTTCTTTAATTTTTATTA
This sequence comes from Coenobita brevimanus, assembly GCF_032717465.1. Classification (NCBI taxonomy): domain Eukaryota; kingdom Metazoa; phylum Arthropoda; class Malacostraca; order Decapoda; family Coenobitidae; genus Coenobita; species Coenobita brevimanus. The sequence continues at coordinate 12,336,703 of NC_136995.1, forward strand.
TGCGAGGAAGAAGGAACCAAAGGCCATGAGCCCGCAGTAAAACAGTTCCCTCCAAGAGAAAAACAAAATACAATAGAGAGCCAAATTCAAGATCCGATCATTTTGAGATGCCTGGACACACTGCGTTTGAAAGACTGGAGATCATAGGCAGAAGGAAATACAGACAGAGGGAGACAGTTCCAGAGCTGACCTGTTGCATAAATGATACTCTGGGAGTAAAGGTTAACTCTTGCATTAGAGAGTTGGACAGAAAAGGGATGAGAGTTTGCTGCCAGACGGGTGCTACGCGCCCGTCGTAGAGGTGGAGGAATGCAAGCAGACAGTTCAGAGGAGCAGTGGCCATTAAAGTAGCAATAGAAAAGAAATAAAGATGCAACAGTGCGGCGAAGAGACAGAGGTTGAAGGGAGTCAGTAAGAGGAGGAGAGTTAATGAGACGAAAAGCCTTTGACTCCACCCTATTGAGAAGAGCTGTATGTGGGGAGCCTCCCCACACATGAGAGTTGTACTCCACACAGGGGCGGATAAAACCCCTGTATAGAGTCAACAATTGTGCAGGGGTAAAGAAAGAGCGGAGTCGGCTTAGCACACCCAATCTCTTGGAAGCAGATTTTACAAGAGATGTAATATGATCTTTCCAAGATAAGTCCCGAGTAAATGAAACCCCAAGCATGTTCAAGGATGATGCAGGATTAAGCTGAATATTATTAAACATTAGTGGGTATACCTGTGGAAGATTTTGTCGGGTTGATAGGTGTAAGAACTGAGTCTTAGATGCATTAAAAACAACCATATTATTTTTACCCCAGTCAGAGATACGAGCCAAGTCAGACATTAGGTGTGCCATAGCCTCATCCCTTGTTTGTTGAAGTAACTGTTGAGATGGGCGTTGCGGGAACCAAATGGAAAGGTGAAGGGTGGAGTCATCAGCGTATGAGTGGATAGGGTTAGATGTACAGCTTAGAAGATCATTGATGAATAAAAGGAAGAGAGTTGGTGATAGGACAGAGCCCTGAGGAACACCACTGTTGATAGATCTAGGAGAAGAACGATGGCCGTCTACAACAGCGGCTATAGAACGACCAGAAAGGAAGCTAGCGATGAAGGCACAGATAGAAGGATAGAAACCGTAAGAGGGCAGTTTGGAAATTAAAGATTTATGCCAGACTCGATCGAAAGCCTTTTGAGATGTCAGGTGCAATGGCAAAGCTTTCGCCAAAGTCCCGAAAGGAGGATGACCAGGAGTCTGAAAGGTAGGTGAGAAGATCGCCAGTGGAGCGTCCCTGACGGAACCCGTACTGACGATCGGAAAGAAGGTTGTGATAGGAAAGATGCCTTAAAATTTTTCTATTGAGAATTGACTCGAAAACTTTTGAAATACAGGGCGTTAAAGCAATTGGACGATAGTTGGAGGGTTGGGAGTGGTCACCCTTCTTTGGGACTGGCTGAATGAGAGCAAACTTCCAGCAAGAAGGAAAGGTACAAGTTGACAGACAAAGGTGAAAGAGTTTGCGAAAGAGTTTGCTGGTAAAACCAAATATATGCAGTGTACTAATAGATATATATTGCAAGATTGGTATTTACCTTCAGTACTACTAATATTCCCATCTCCAAAAGTATTGAAATTCTCGGCGTCTCACTTATCAATGCCCTCAGCTGGACCTCTCATGTCAGATCACTTGCTAAAACCGCCTCAAGGAAACTTGGATTATTGTACAGAGTCCGCAACTTCTTCACTGACGAGCAGTTAGCTGTAATTTATAAGAGTCATGTGCGCTCTCAGCTTGAATATTGCTCACCCTTGTGGAATGGTTGTGGAGAGGTTGCATTAAAACTAGACAAAATTCAGAACAAAGCTGTTAGAATTATTAGCAACCCCGCCATTACAAATAAACTACCTCCCCTGCAAGTAAGAAGGAATGTTGCCTCCCTTGCATTATTTTACAGATATTTTTATGGCAAATGCTCAGACGAAGTTGAGTCCATGGTGCCACCTCTCCATGCCTTCCCTCGTGCTACACGGGCATCTGGCAGCGCTCATGACTGGACTGTCACTCAGCCATATTGCATAACTTCTGCCTATCAGAATTCTTTCATTCCCTGAACTGCATCTCTCTGAAACTCGCTTCCCCAGAGTTTCCCTCCAAACTTCAGCCCACAGCTGTTCAAGTCCAACTGTTACACACACACACACACACACACACACACACACACACACACACACACACACACACACACACACACACACACACACACAGTTGTTTCCCTCCAAACTTCAACCCACAGCTGTTCAAGTCCAACTGTTACAAATATTTTATGAACAGAGGACAACAGTAATCTGGTGTATGGATTAGTTTTTTTTTGTCTTCATTTGTTTTTCCTTCCTCTGTTCTCTTATTTAAAAAAAAAAGTTTAGGCCAAGTTAAAGTGATTAGGGTATAGTATTGACTCATCTCTACCTGTACGTCCGCATAACCACCAGGACCCCCACCAGCCAGGCCACGGCGACCATCCTCCCGGCCAGTCCTTTCCACTCCATCCTCACGCCTGAAGAGAGAGAGAGAGAGAGAGAGAGAGAATTTTTATTAGTCATGTTAAGTTTTTAGCTGCTGTCTCTCTCTCTCTCACACACACACACACACACACACACACACACACACACACACACACACACACACACACACACACACACACACACACACACACAAGACAGTGAATGAATGCAGTACAGCCAGACGCAAAAGTTAGCCTACAATTCCACTTCACCTGCTTCACACTTACGGCATGTCCGTCACTTTCCTCCCTGACGCATCATATCAGAGAGAATCATCTATGGCCAGAGAAACATACCAAGCCTCTCTCAGCTTAGGAATTTTAGCCAGCAGAGGAAAGAGAAAAGAAGAGGTGAAATATTAGGCAGAGAAACATACCAAGCCTCTCTCAGCTCAGGAATTTTAGCCAGCAGAGGAAAGTGACAAGTAGAAGAGGTGAAATATTAGGGAGAGAAACATACCAAGCCTCTCTCAGCTTAGGAATATTAGCCAGCAGAGGAAAGTGACAAAGAGGTGAAATATTAGGCAGAGAAACATACCAAGCCTCTCTCAGCTTAGGAATATTAGCCAGCTGAGGAAAGTGACAAAGAGGTGAAATATTAGGCAGAGAAACATACCAAGCCTCTCTCAGCTTAGGAATATTAGCCAGCAGAGGAAAGTGACAAAGAGGTGAAATATTAGGCAGAGAAACATACCAAGCCTCTCTCAGCTTAGGAATATTAGCCAGCACAGGAAAGTGACAAAGAGGTGAAATATTAGGCAAAGAAACATACCAAGCCTCTCTCAGCTTAGGAATATTAGCCAGCAGAGGAAAGTGATATGTAGAAGAGGTGAAATATTAGGCAGAGAAACATACCAAGCCTCTCTCAGCTTAGGAATATTAGCCAGCAGAGGAAAATGATAAGAGGTGAAATATTAGGCAGAGAAACATACCAAGCCTCTCTCAGCTTAGGAATATTAGCCAGCAGAGGAAAGTGACAAAGAGGTGAAATATTAGGCAGAGAAACATACCAAGCCTCTCTCAGCTTAGGAATATTAGCCAGCAGAGGAAAATGATAAGAGGTGAAATATTAGGCAGAGAAACATACCAAGCCTCTCTCAGCTTAGGAATATTAGCCAGCAGAGGAAAGTGACAAGTAGAAGAGGTGAAATATTAGGCAGAGAAACATACCAAGCCTCTCTCAGCTTAGGAATATTAGCCAGCAGAGGAAAGTGACAAGTAGAAGAGGTGAAATATTAGGCAGAGAAACATACCAAGCCTCTCTCAGCTTAGGAATATTAGCCAGCAGAGGAAAGTGACAAGTAGAAGAGGTTTGACTTTTCTGGTTTATATAAATTGGATTAAGTTTCGTTATGTGTTTTTATTGATAAGTAAACAAGTAAATGAACTGCATAATGAAATTTGTTACGTACTGTATTTCCCTCGCTTGTTAGCAGAAAATAATGATACAGAGAATTACACTTTTATTAACATCATAATCATCATCACTATCGTTATTACCACAACCGCCACCATAGGTATCATCATCATCATCATCATAAAAATAATAATTGTAGTAGTAGTAGTAGTAGTAGTAATAGCAGCAGTAGTGGTAATAATAATGTTATCATCATCATCATCATCATCATCATCATCATCATCATCATCATCATCATCATCATCATCATCACCACCACCACCACCACCACCACCACCACCACCACCACCACCACCACCACCACCACCACCACCACCACCATCATCATCATCATCATCATCATCATCATCATCATCACTTACTTTGCGAGAGGAATATTTGGTAGTGTGTGATGAGGTAGGCCATGAAGGAATGCATAACACCCTCATCACCACTACCACCAACACCACTGTCATCACTACCACCATCCACCAGTACCGCAGCCCCAGTCACCACCACCAGACTCACCACCACACCCACCCACACGTGCCATCTGTTGAGAGAGAGAGAGAGAGAGAGAGAGAGAGACTTTTTATAAGTCATGTTCTTTTCATTAATATCCACTGCTATAGTTAAATTTTTAGAGAGAGAGAGAGAGAGAGAGAGAGAGAGAGAGAGAGAGAGAGACTTTTTATTAGTCATGTTCTTTTCACTAATATCCACTGCTATAGTTAAATTTTTAGAGAGAGAGAGAGAGAGACTTTTTATTAGTCATGTTTTTTCACTAATATCCACTGCTATAGTTAAATTTTTTGAGAGAGAGAGAGAGAATTAGAAATGACAGTAAAGAGAGAGATGGTATGGCATGAAGTGAGAGAGAAAAGAGAGAGAGAGGGGTAAGGATTAGAAAGTGATCATAAGGAAGAGAGATGGCAAGGTATGGTAGAGAGAGAGAGAGAGAGAGAGAGAGAGAGAGAGAACACTTACGTAAGGGGTGATAAAAAGTGATCAGAAGGAAGAGAGATGGTAAGGTATGGCAAAGGAGAGAGACAGACAGACAGAGAGAGAGAGAGACAAAGAGACGGAGAACTAGAACTTACGTGAGTGGAGCGACAAACCCCCAAGGCTGCGGGAGGGGTTTAGGCCTGGGCACTAAGACGTGTAGAACCTCCCTGAAGATTGGCAGAGTGAACCCCACGGCAAGGCTTCTCTCGTGGCTGACTCCAAAAGGCCCCACCCCAAGCTCTGCCTCCTGGATTGGACGATTGGTGGATTGGGTGGTGGTTAGAGGATTGGGTGGTTGGTGGATTGGGTGGTTGGTAGATTGGGTGGTGGTTAGTGGATTGGGTGGTGGTTAGTGGATTGGGTGGTTGGTGGATTGGGTGGTTGGTGGATTGGGTGGTTGGAGGGTGTGGTGGTTGGTGGATTGGGTGGTTGGAGGGTGTGGTGGTTAGAGGATTGGTGGATTGGGTGGTTGGTGGATTGGGTGATTGATGGATTGGGTGGTTGGTGGATTGGGTGATTGGTGGATTAGAGGGTGTGGTGATTGGTGGATTAGAGGGTGTGGTGATTGGTGGATTGGGTGGTTGATGGATTGGGTGATTGGTGGATTAGAGGGTGTGGTGATTGGTGGATTGGGTTGTTAGAGGATTGGGTGGTTGGTGGATTGGGTGATTGGTGGATTAGAGGGTGAGGTGATTGGTGGATTGGGTGGTTGGTGGATTGGGTGGTTAGGATTTGATTGATAGGGTGAATAGAGTCAGGATGTTTGGGTGCCTCTTGTATTCTTAAACGACCTACCTATCTCATATTCTTTTTATCTTACCAGCATCAGTTATGAGCCAGATATATATATTAAATTAATCCAGCCTGGGTATATCTTATCTATAGTGTGTTTACTTTAAGCTGGCAAAGATCCCTAACTCCCTTTCAGCTTAGTTTATATCCGAGTGTTGTTAGATTGGAGGGTAAATTTGACTATATTACTTTCACCTTAACTTGGTCCAGATTCTTCTCTTTTTGCAGTTTATTTCACGTAGCTCAGCGATGGAAAAAGACACTGCTATGGCCCTACACCCCTGCCATAGCACTTCTTCGTGATTTGCATCGTATTCTAGTGTTAATCTCGTGTTACAACCCAGCATTCAGGATGGAGAGATGGCAGCGTAAAGCCAGGATAAAAGTCGATATATTTTAGTGTTTATTGTTACAGTTCAGCATTCAAGATGATGGTATTTTAGACCAAGTTAGAGTGAAAAGAGTATAGGAACTTGGTAATGCCCTGAAGTGTATTTTTTTCTTCTCTCTCTCTCTCTCTCTCTCTCTCTCTTTTGCTTACCCCTCGAATCACCATCCCGGTCATGCCATTCCAGGATCTCTCTCTCTCTCTCTCTCTCTCTCTCTCTCTACTCACCCCTCGAAGCACCATCCCAATCATGCCATTCCAGGATCTCTCTCTCTCTCTCTCTCTCTCTCTCTCTCTCTCTCTCTCTCTACTCACCCCTCGAAGCACCATCCCAATCATGCCATTCCAGGATCTCTCTCTCTCTCTCTCTCTCTCTCTACTCACCCCTCGAAGCACCATCCCAATCATGCCATTCCAGGATCTCTCTCTCTCTCTCTCTCTCTCTCTCTCTCTCTCTCTCTCTCTCTCTCTACTCACCTCTCGAAGCACCATCCCAATCATGCCATTCCAGGATCTCTCTCTCTCTCTCTCTCTCTCTCTCTCTCTCTCTCTCTCTCTCTCTCTCTCTACTCACCCCTCGAAGCACCATCCCAATCATGCCATTCCAGGATCTCTCTCTCTCTCTCTCTACTCACCCCTCGAAGCACCATCCCAATCATGCCATTCCAGGATCTCTCTCTCTCTCTCTCTCTCTCTCTCTCTCTCTCTCTCACCCCTCGAAGCACCATCCCAAACATGCCATACCAGGATCTCTCTCTCTCTCTCTCTCTCTCTCTCTCTCTCTCTCTCTCTCTCTCTCTCTCTCTCTCTACTCACCCCTCGAAGCACCATCCCAATCATGCCATTCCAGGTTCCGTTGCCTTGAGGTGCCCCCCAGTACCCGTCCCCTTGTACCACGCTGTACCTGTACCATACACACCATTACCTCACCGTACCATAGTTAGCCCCTTGCCTTCCGGAGGGGCTTGGGTATTTAATTCATGTTTCAGACAAGTTTATTTTATCAAGGTCATTTTTACGTGTCCAAAAATTAATTAAGGTCATTTTTACCCGTCCAAAAATTAATCGGTTAATTTTACCTGTCCAAAAATTAATCAAAGCCATTTTTACCTGTCCAAAAATTAATCAGGTCATTTCTACATGTCCAAAAATCAGTCAAGATCGTCTTTACCTGTCCAAAAATTAATTAAGGTCATTTCTACCTGTCCAAAAATCAATGAAAGTTATTTTTACCTGTCCAAAAATTAATTAAGGTTATTTTTACTTGTCCAAAAATCAGTCAGGTCATTTTTACCTGTTCAAAAAATAATGAAGGTCATTTTTACTTGTCCAAAAATTAATCAAGTATTTTTACCTGTTCAAAAAATAATTAAGGTCATTTTTACCTGTCCAAAAATTAATCAAGTATTTTTACCTGTTCAAAAAATAATTAAGATCATTTTTACCTGTCCAAAAATTAATTAAGGTCATTTTTACCTGTCCAAAAATCAATCAAGGTTATTTTTACCTGTCCAAAAATTAATCGGTTATTTTTACCTGTCCAAAAATTAATCAAGGCCATTTTTACCTGTCCAAAAATGAATTGTCATTTCTACCTGTCCAAAAATTAATTAAGGTTATTTTTACCTGTCCCAAATTAAGGTCATTTTTACCTGTCCAAAAATGAATGGAGGGACGTCTGTTCTACATCCTTTTTCTTAGCACTTCTTCGTGACTAGCATCATCTCGTGTTTATCCACTGTCACAACTCAGAATTTAGAGATGTCAGTAGGCCAGGTCAAGGTGAAAGAACTGTACTAGGTCAAGGGAGGGGAGGAATGAGGATGAGGAAGAGGAGGATGACCAAAGCCAGGCTGAAGAATGTGTCTGGCTTGGGTTAGAGGTGTATGTGATTACGGAAGAATGCAGAGTGAGAACTTCCGGGAAACAGGGCACTAAGAGAAGAAGAAGAAGACGATGATGATGATGATGGTGGTGGTGATGATGATGATGTTGATGATGATGGTGGTGGTGATGATGATGTTGATGATGGTGGCGGTGATGATGATGATGTTGATGGTGGTGGTGGTGGTGATGATGTTGATGATGGTGGTGGTGATGATGATGATGTTGATGATGGTGGTGGTGGTGGTGATGATGATGATGATGTTGATGATGGTGGTGGTGGTGGTGGTGATGATGATGATGTTGATGATGGTGGTGGTGATGATGATGATGATGTTGATGATGGTGGTGGTGGTGGTGATGATGAAGTAAGGAGGAGGAGGAAGAGAAGAAGAAAGTGATGATGATGATTATGATGATGATGATGATTGTGGTGATGAAAGGAGGAGGAAGAGAAGAAGAAAATGATGACGATGATTATGATGTGGTGATGATGATGATGATGATTGTGGTGATGAAAGGAGGAGTAGAAGAAAAAAATAAGAAAATGATGATGATGATGTGGTGATGATGATGATGATGATGATGATGATGATGAAAGGAGGAGGAGGAGGGGAAAAATAAAAATAAAAATAATGATGATGATGATGAATAAAGAAGTGGGAGGAGAAAAAATTAAGAAGAAAGGAGGAGGGAGGAAGAAGAAGAAGAAGAGGAGGAGGGAGGAAGAAGAAGAGGAGGAGGGAGGAGGAGGAGGAGGAGGAGGGAGGAAGAAGAAGAGGAGATGGAGGAGGAGGGAGGAGGAGGAGGAAGAAGAAAAGGAGGTGGAGGAGGAGGAGGGAGGAAGAAGAAGAGGAAGTGGAGGGGGAGGAGGGAGGAAGAAGAAGACGAAAAGGAGGAGGAGGAGGGAGGAAGAAGAGGTTGAGGAGGAGGAGGAGGAGGGAGGAAGAAGAAGAGGAGGTGGAGGAGGAGGAGGAGGGAGGGAGGGAGGAGGAAGAAGAAGAGGTTGAGGGGGAGGAGGGAGGAAGACGACGAGGAGGAGGAGGAGGGAGGAAGAAGAAGAAGAGGAGGAGGAGGAGGGAGGAAGAAGAAGAGGAGGAGGAGGGAGGAAGGAGAAGAAGAGGAGCTGGAGGAGGAAGAGGAGGAGGAGGGAGGAAGAAGAAGAGGAGGTGGAGGAGGAGGAGGGAGGAAGAAGAAGAAGAGGTGGAGGAGGAGGAGGGAGGAAGAAGAAGAGGAGGTGGAGGAGGAGGAGGAAGAAGAAGAGGAGGAGGAGGGAGGAGGGAGAAGAAGAGGAGGTGGAGGAGGGAGGAGGGAGAAGAAGAAGAGGTGGAGGAGGAGGAGGGAGGGAGGAAGAAGAAGAAGAGGAGGAGGTGGAGGAAGAGGAGAAGAGATGGCTGTAAAATAAACACTGGAGGTCGGAAAAAGCAGAAGAAAGAGAAGAACAGGAAGGAAGAAGGTAGAATGTCTGTCTTAAAAAAAAAAAAAAAAACAAAAAAACGAAAAAGAAAGATTATGACACGAAAAAGGAGAAGACAGCAGGGAGGAAGAAGGAGAAGAAAAGGAGCGGGAGAACAGGAGAAGAAAGGAGACCATAGTAAAGAAAGGGAAGAAACAGGAACAGGAAGAAGAAAGACAGCTGCACAGTCAAGAAAGGAGGAGTATAAAGGAAGAAAAAATAACAAAGCCGCAGCACCAAAAGAAAGAGGAGGAGGAGAGCCCAGTAAGTAAGAAGGAGACTATAAACAGAGCCAATCAAAACAAACATGGCGCCTACTGACGTGAAGTTGAGGGAGGCTGCCAGTGCTTGCATAAAATTCGCCATGGGTCCTGTGAGTTTGGGTGTCCGCCCCCCAGGCCACACCTCCACATGGGGCGGCCAGGATTCTGCGGCCACGCGAAGGTGAGGGGCGCGTCGGAACCTGGAAAGACGGAAATGACGTCATGGAGAAAATATGGCACCCTGCAGAAACGGAAATGACGTCATGGAGTAAATATGGCGCCCTGCAGAAACGGAAATGACGTCATGGAGAAAATATGGCACCCTGCAGAAACGGAAATGACGTCGTGGGGGAAATATGGCGCCCTGCAGAAACGGAAATGACGTCATAGAAGAAACATGGCACCCTGCAGGAACGGAAATTACGTCATAGAAGAAACATGGCACCCTGCAGGAACGGAAGTGACGTCATGGGGGAAATATGGCACCCTGCAGAAACGGAAGTGATGTCATGGAGGGAATATGGCGCCTTGCAAAAACGGAAATGACGTCATAGAAGAAATATGGCTCCCTGTAGAAACGGAAATGACGTCATGTATGGAGTATGGCGCCAAAATTCAAAGTTGTGGTTATTGATCTGTAGTTCATTCGTTAATCAGACTACATCACAGGCAGACATGAGTGATTACATTAGAGAGACGAAATACAACCAGATAAATATCTAATAATAATAATAATAATAATAATGTATCTGTAGGGAGACGATACTCTGTTCACTTATACTTGGCTTAATTTTGCCGTCCCACCATCTTGGAATGCTGAGATGTAGCAAGAGAGTAGAGTGTGGTGCAAATCACGAAGAAGTGCAATATGGAAAGGATACAGAGCCGTAGTAATGTCCTTTTCTGCCACTAACTACGGGAAACAAGCTGCAAAAGGACGAAGAGCTTTACCAAGATAAAATGAATGACTTATAGATTATCTCTTTACAAACTGGTTGGCCTCTTCAGTGTGTTCACGTCTTCGTATTTACCATTTCTGCTTAAATATTTATAAATGTTGAATAGCTTCTCTACGTACCATAGATAGATAGACAGATATAGATAGATGTGATAAATATAGATAGATAGATAGATACGGCATTTGTTTATGTGTTTATCGATGTGTTTATTCGTATGCTATGTATTTTTTGTGTATGTTTTTGTGTATATGTTTGTGCAGGTGTTCTGGGTATATATGTTTTTTATGCGCCAATACATTTATAAGCACATATTTATAGGCGGCATTTTTCGTCTCGGGGGATATCTCTTGTACTAGTAGGATCGTAAGGTTCATTTGTAACTTAAACCCAGTGAACTGCAGGCTGAAGAGGCTCTGCTATAGTCCACCATTCTCCTTTTGGGGGACGGGGGAAAAATTGAAGGATGATTTTATAGCCAGGCAGTTGGACCACTTAGTTGCATCGGTGCCACCACAAGAAGGCGTCCCTCTCCACACGAGTCTTGCATTTAGAAGGTTAATAAAAGACTAGAGTATATCAAATTTCTCCAGGCTAAACCATGCAAAAGTCTACGGTGAAGAGGAAGGGGGGAAAGTCTACGGTGTTTACTCCCACGATTTCACTATACGGAGGTCCGAACTGTCTCTTAAACCTTCTTGCGAGTCATAGCTTCAGGACAGAGCTGCGTATCTTTGGAACACGTGTTTGTGTGTGTGTGTGTGTGTGTGTGTGTGTGTGTGTACAATGTGTGTGTGTGTGTGTGTGTGTGTGTGTGTGTGTGTGTGTGTGTGTGTGTGTACAGTCTCACGTCTCACTTTTAGCTGTGGTGATGAGTAAAAAAATACCTACACAGACGTCCATCTCTCTCTCTCTCTCTCTCTCTCTCTCTCTCGTTCAGCCAGACGATACAGTTTACGCTCTGTTCTTCCTGTTTTCAGTCAAACTTATTCTCCTGAAAAAGACATTTTTTGAGTTGGGTGGAATTGATATAGGCTTCATTAATCCCTTAAGTACGAGAAGTTCTTCCTTAAATCAATCAGATAGCTTAAAAGTAGCAAAAAATTAACCACAGAGAGACCATCGTAGTGAAGGGTTTAAAGTGCTGGTATTTAAAGGCATAGTGAAGGGGTTTAAAGTGCTGGTATTTAAAGGCATTGTGAAGGGGTTTAAAGTGCTGGTATTTAAAGGCATTGTGAAGGGTTTAAAGTGCTGGTATTTAAGGGTTTAAGGTGCTGGTATTTAAAGGTATAGTGGGTTTAAAGTGCTGGTATTTAAAGGTATTGTGAAGGGTTTAAAGTGCTGGTATTTAAAGGTATTGTGAAGGGTTTAAAGTGCTGGTATTTAAAGGTATTGTGAAGGGTTTAAAGTGCTGGTATTTAAAGGTATTGTGAAGGGTTTAAAGTGCTGGTATTTAAAGGTATAAGGAAGGGTTTAAAGTGCTGGTATTTAAAGGTATAGTGGGTTTAAAGTGCTGGTATTTAAAGGTATTGTGAAGGGTTTAAAGTGCTGGTATTTAAAGGCATAGTGAAGGGGTGAAAGTGCTGGTATTTAAGGGTTTAAGGTGCTGGTATTTAAAGGCATAGTGAAGGGGTGAAAGTGCTGGTATTTAAGGGTTTAAGGTGCTGGTATTTAAAGGTATTTCAGGGTTTAAGGTGCTGGTATTTAAAGGCATTGTGAAGGGTTTAAAGTGCTGGTATTTAAAGGCATAGAGAAGGAGTTTAAAGTGCTGGTATTTAAGGGTTTAAAGTGCTGGTATTTAAAGGTATAGTGGGTTTAAAGTGCTGGTATTTAAAGGCATTGTAAAGGGTTTAAAGTGCTGGTATTTAAAGGTATAGTGAAGGGTTTAAAGTGCTGGTATTTTAAGGTATAGTGGGTTTAAAGTGCTGGTATTTAAAGGTATAGTGAAGGGTTTAAATTGCTGGTATTTAAAGGTTTAAAGTGCTGATATTTAAGGGTTTAAAGTGCTGGTATTTACAGGTGATACTAACCTAAATCTTAAAGGGTTGGCCAGGGTCGCTCCTATCTTGGCCTCTTCCCTCCACCCCACCTCCACCTCCTCCTCGCTCCTCACGCCGCCACCTGAGAGAGAGAGAGAGAGAGAGAGAGAGAGAGAGAGAGAGGGGTGGAGGGGGGAGATATGTATTACAAATGAGATAGGGTGAGTGAGAGGAATATGAGGGAGGGGGGAGTGAGTTGAGGGGAGGGCAGTCAAATGGTGGGTGACAGAGTGACTTGGAGGCGTTTTGTCTGCGGCCACCCTTTGCGGGATTAGGGCGTCGGGCTGTAGATAGATAGATAGACTGATATATATATATTTTTTTTCAGGTTGGTATCAATTAACCTCTTTATATGACACGTGATTTTTTTCCTATATTCAATTACTAAGATTTTTTTTTTTCTCATTTCAGGTAGGTGTCAGGTATGCTCTTCACTCAGACGTATTCCTCATCACATTCTTGCAACATTGCCTCGGTGCGCTTCACTTGGGACACGCCTCTCCTACTGCAGGGGTTCAGTAGGGCTGTAGTTAACCCCTCCAGTGTGGAAGGTGTCTCCAGAGATGAATAACAGCGCTCTAACTAACTCCTAAATTGAAACTAGCAAGAGTGATGTTAAAAAGTAGTCAGTAATCGAGTAAGTAAAAAAAAAATGCAGGACTCAGATATAAACAAGAAGCTGTCATATAAACAAATCATTAATAAAACAAATCATAAATAGATAAAGCAGATAAATAAACAACTAAAATTATAGATATCATATAAACAAATCATATAAATAAAACACTGTCATATAAACAAAAGGAAGCTAAAGTAAGCCTAGTAATAATCCCGTAAAAGTAACAAGAATTCACTAAAGATAGCAAGATAAAAAGCAAGAATGTAATGCTAAATACGTGGTTGGAGTGAAGAGGTCAACTTTGAATGTCGTCCTTCGTTGGAGCACGCCAACCAACGCTGCGTTCAAGACGGCCGCTGGTGAGTGTTGAATTGCTCGTTGATAGGGCTGTTAGGGCAGTTAGGCTGTTAAGACACCTCAGTGGTCACCAATAATATTTTCTTCTCTAGGTCTCCCACACAGGATAGCAGTACGTGATCCCCCCCCCATCCTTCCACCCAGGCGCTGACCGGCAGATGGAAAAGACAGCACAACAGTTTTTTAGAAGGTAAATGAGAGGGTGGGGATAAGCCAAAAATGAAGTATAGGGTAGATACCATAAGGCGCTTAGCTGCGGTGCTCATCTCCACTATTCCACGGCCATGAAATACAAGGTCACACTATAATCCAGGTTTTAACAGTCACTAGGCAGAGTCAACTTAGTTTTGATGTTGCTGGAGTCAGACTTGGTGGAGGGGTAGATTTTAGGAAGGAAACGTGGACGGCAGCCTGTAGGGGTAGATTTTAGGAAGGGGTAGAATTTAGGAAGAAACATGGACCGCAGCCTGTAGGGGTAGATTTTAGGAAGGGGTAGAATTTAGGAAGAAACATGGACCGCAGCCTGTAGGGGTAGATTTTAGGGAAGGGTAGATTTTAGGAAGGAAACATGGACGGCAGCCTGTAGGGGTAGATTTTAGGGAAGGGTAGATTTTAGGAAGGAAACATGGACGGCAGCCTGTAGGGGTAGATTTTAGGGAAGGGTAGATTTTAGGAAGGAAACATGGACGGCAGCCTGTAGGGGTAGATTTTAGGGAAGGGTAGATTTTAGGAAGGAAACATGGACGGCAGCCTGTAGGGGTAGATTTTAGGGAAGGGTAGATTTTAGGAAGGAAACATGGACGGCAGCCTGTAGGGGTAGATTTTAGGGAAGGGTAGATTTTAGGAAGGAAACATGGATGGCAGCCTGTAGGGGTAGATTTTAGGGAAGGGTAGATTTTAGGAAGGAAACATGGACGGCCGCGTGTAGGTGACCAAGGCCGACGCGTGCCAGCCTGATGGAGCCTTTACAAACTTCATGAAGGAAGTAATTCAGTCTTGAGGGCAGTTAGCTGAAGGTCAGGTTCACAGGGTATATTCTGTTGCCAGACGCGTCAATCCCGGAAGGGAGGGCCACAAACAAATCACCTCCATGTCGTCCTGTCCAACGCCATTTCACTGCCCTGCTCCCGGCTCACGCCCCCTTCTCTCATATACCTCACCACTCCAGGGTAAAGTCATAAATTCGGCCTTAAACTAGATTGTGGGAAAGGGTAGTGCACTGTGAGCGTTTGTATGGTTTTTTTATATTACATCCGCCAGTGGAGTTGAGGGAGGGTGTGTATTAACCCGTGTGTGTTTGTTTGTCCACATAATATCTCAGAAAGTTATCAATGGATTTCAGTTAAATTTTGTGGGTATGTGGGTAAAGGACCAAGGAACAGTTGATTACATTTTGCTGGTGATACGCGTGACGTTCGGGGAGGTATGCGCTTTGTGAGTTCTGTTTCTTATTTGTTTTTGAATCACGCTTGCCATTTCCAGCCGACTCTAATTACCGTAGTGGAGATTTGTATTTTGTTCTCTGGAGATAGGTAGAAGAATGTGTAAGACAGCGGACACCCTTGATAGCCGCACGCACCTTGCAGTATTTGAAGAGGGAAGATAACGGTATGATTATTTACGAGGGGGGAACGAGCATCCTACTCTCTCTCTCTCTCTCTCATTCACTACGATGGCCAAGGCCCAGATATTCGTCCTCTTTGCAGCACCGCGTCCTTCCCATAGCACTTCTTCGTGACTAGCATCCTATTCTAACGCTAATCCATTGTTACAACTGAGCGTTCATGATCGGGAGAAGTCAATTTTAGGCCAAGTTGGAGTGGAATACGCGCTTGGGAAAAAACTGGTACTGAAGGGGTTAATGAAGTCTGTCTAATCCTTCCAATAAATAAATAGAGAGAGAGAGAGAGAGAGAGAGAGAGAGAAACTTATGCAGCTGTAGGGCATTGAATACAAAATACAATGATGTGGGAATGTATGATCGCTAGTGTATGATTGTTCCAGCATATTATACATTTCAGATAAAAGTATGACTAAACTAGAATGGCACTCAGTAGAGCCTATACCCCCGCCAAGGCCCAACACGCAGATCCTTTTCATTCCATCAAGTCTAATCCAGTAACAAACTCACAACCCTCTAAGTCGTCACACCATCATTATAAACTACCCGTAACTCTCAGTCATAATTTTGTACCTCACTTTAACAGCCAACAAAACACTGCTTCTCACTGGTTCCTGTACGGCAGCTGGAGAAACACTGCCCCCCTATAAAGGCATATTTAAAACCGCCAGATCCGGAATTTTACGTGGAGCCGCGCCAGACTGTACACATTCGTAGATACCAATATCCTAAATAGGCCTGATATTTTTCATCAAGATCCATGCAATATTCACTGAAAAATTTACGAAAATGTCGAAAAACGCCCTATCTCGCAATGTTAAAGAAAATGAAAAAAATAATAATAATATCCTGGATCCGCACCTTTATCCGGATCGGCACCAAAATTTAATGGAGTGTATTCTGGGCCAAGGCCCATTCTTCTACCAAGTTTCGTGGAAATCCGTCCAGTGGTTTTTGTGTAATCTTGCTCACAAACAAACCAACTAACAAACAAACGGACAGGGGTGAAAACATAACTTCCTTGGCGGAAGTAATAAATAAAACACCTGAATGCTTGGATTTCAGTGTTCCTTGATCCCCTAAAATGCCCCTTGATCCCCTAAAATGCCCCTTGATCCCCTAAAATGCCCCTTGATCCCTTAAAATGCTCCTTGATCCCTTAAAATGCTCCTTGACCCCCTAAAATGCACCTTGATCCCTTAAAATGCTCCTTGATCCCTTTAAGTGTTCCTTGATCCCCTAAAATGCTCCTTGATCCTAAAATGCTCCTTGATCCCCTAAAATGCTCCTTGACCCCCTAAAATGCCCCTTGATCCCTTAAAATGCTCCTTGATCCCTTTACTTACCTGAAATTGATCCAAAGATGGTCATTGTTATCAACACCCACATCTCCCTGCCCGCCATGTCTCGATCTCTGGCTGCAAAATGGAGTAGTAATCTATCTATCTATCTATATACCTAGGCTGCTTCCCCCAAGGAAAGGGAGGTAGCCGAGACAGGATGACTCACTCTCCATTTACTCATCCATTCAAACACATTCATTCGCATCTTAGCCCCAAAGGGGAGAACGGACAGATCCTCACCGCACCACACCGCACAAGGGTCAACTGGGCAATGCAATCAGTGACATCCGCAGCAGGGCCCGACAGCAGAACTGGTTTACCCCTGCCACATCATAACAGACCCATCCCCTTACCCGCACCTGACCTGACTAGCTGATCAGACCAAATGCGGGAGAATATCCCCTCAGGGCTGCGTCATCACTTATTCATTCACAATTTCTCTCCATTTATTTCTGTCACGCACAGCCACTCTTCCTTGCTCAACAGACATCCCTCTCGCATCCAGCGCTCTCTTCACACTGTCCATCCATCCTATTCGTGGTCTTCCTCTCAGCCTTACACCTCTCACATCAGATCTAGTTATCTTTTTCACCAATCGCTCATTATCCATTCTCTCCATATGCCCAAACCATTGCAACACCCTCTGCTCAACTCTGCCAGCCATCTCCCGAACAACTCCAGTTCTCCTTCGCACTTCATCATTTCGCACCCGATCCATACGCGTCACTCCACACATACTCCTCAGACATCTCATCTCCATTACATTCAAACTTTTCCTCTCTGCTACACCCATATTCCATGTTTCAGCCCCATATAACGCAGTCGGTACCACAACACCCTCATACAGCCTTCTCTTTACATCCATTCTAAGCGAACGACATTTAAACACTTTTTTCATTCCTCCCAGCACCTTTCCTACTTCATTTATTCTAAACTTCACTTCTGCATCTATTCTTCCATCCACAGCAACATGTGACCCTAGATATTTAAAACAATCTACCTCCTCAAGCAACTCACCATTCAAAACTATATTCATCCCCCTACCATCTATCAACCTCGTACACTTCATCACTTTACTCTTATTCTCATTTACTTTCAATTTCCTCCTTTCACACACCCTTCCAAACTCCTCTACCAACTGTCTCAATCTCTCCTCTGAATCAGTCACCAGTGCAGTATCATCTGCAAACAGCAGCTGCTTCAGATTCCACTCTCCTCCATCAACATTTACCAGACTCAGACCACCTAAAACTCTTGAGTAGTAATAATAATGATAATAATAATAATAATAATAATGATAATACAAAACTGAGAAAAACAACAGTAATGATAATATGGCAATAATAATGATAATAGTAATAATAATAATAATAATAATAATAATAATAATATTAATAATACAAAAACAATAATAATAATACGGTAATAATAATAATAATAATAATAATAATAATAATAATAATAACAACAACAACAACAATAACAACAACAATAATAATAATAATAATAACATCACATCATTACAACAACACAACCAGTTTTAATAACCAGAATTGCCTCCACCCCAGTGCACATATACAGAAAAAATCCCTCTCACATGATTATATATATTTACTGCCTCAAATCCACTGCATATATACTGTATATAAGAAAAAAAGGTCAGATGATTTTATATATTTACTACATCAATTCCACTGCATATATATTAAAAAAAACTGTCAGATGATTTTATATATTTACTGCATCAATTCCACTGCATATATATAAAAAAAAAAAACTCAAATGATTTTATATATTTGCTGCCTCCACCCAACTGCTTATATAAGGAAAAACACTTTCATGGTTCTATATAATATTTACATTTTTATGACATCACATCACAGCACCTTAGTTCCTGTCCATAACTGATTTATTATGTATTCGTGGGGTTTATTTTGATTACTGCACTGCCTTATGTAATTTAACCTCTCCTGACCTCTTGTAACCTACCCTGCCCTGGTCTACCCTGCCCTACCCTACCCTACCCTACCCTACCTTATCCTGTCCTGCCCTGCCCTGGCGTGCCCTGCCCTACCCTACTTTACCTTACCCTGCCTTATTCTACCCTACCCTACCAAACCCTACCCTACCCTACCCAACCCAACCCAACCCAACCCAACCCAACCCAACCCCACCCCACCCCACCCCACCCCACCCCACCCCACCCCACCCCACCCCACTCCACCCCACCCCACCCCACCCCGCCCCACCCCACCCCACCCAATCCTACCCTACCCTACCCTACCCTACCCTACCCTACCCTACCCTACCCAACCCTACCGTACTCTGCTCTACCCTACCCTACCCTACCCAACCCAACCCTACCCTACCCTACCCTACCCTGCCCTACCCTTACTCTACCCTACCCTACCCTACCCTACCCTACCCTACCCTACCCTACCCTACCCTACCCTACCCTACCAAACCCAAACGAGGCTTACTTATGAGGTAGGGATGAGTCTCCTTGGTTACTAGTCAAACCCAGGCTGAAAATGGAATAAGCCTGAGATCATAGTAGTGTGTTATGGTTTGCCTCTGCCTACTTACCTGCCCACCTACCTACCTACCTACCTACAGACTTTCCTACCTACCTACAGACTTACCTATCCACCTACCTACTTACCTACCTACCTACCTACCTACAGACTTACCTACCCACCCACAGACCTACTACCTACCTACAGACTTACCTACCCGCCTACCTACTTACCTGCCTACCTACCTACAGACTTACCTACCCGCCTACCTACTTACCTGCCTACCTACCTACCTACCTACAGACTTACCTAGCCGCCTACCTACCTACCTGCATACATACATATCTGTTAATCAGTCTCTCTCTCTCTCTCTCTACTGAGGTGTATT
>NC_136995.1:12361276-12371276 GCF_032717465.1 Coenobita brevimanus
CTTGCACTAGGAATCTTTCGTTGCCTCGTCGATCCATGGCTGGGGTGTTTGGTAGGGGTGTCGCATCGTATTGAACTTGCACCTTGTCTTTGTACAGCAGATTCCTTGTATGTTGTCCTTCATCTTCATTGTGTAGATCTTCTTTGCACTGTACCGTGTCTATATCCAATCCATTCTGTGGCACAAGATCTTCCATGTCGTCCTGTGGGTTTACTCCATACTGTACTTGATCCACTACATCCCCTTGTACATTCAAATCCCCTCCATACTGTGCAGCGAGGTGGTTCTCTCCGTACTGTGAAATATACGGGATCACTGTGTACTGTGCATCACCTCCGTACTGTGCCACCTGCGTCGGGCGTGCATGGTCTAGGAGTGCCTCAGTGTCCCCCTCCACCATGTCAGACTTAAGACTTGGACTGAGGCGGGTTGCAGGTGGATGTCCGTCAGGCGGCAGTGCTGGCGTTGCTGTTCTGAAGGGGAGAGCAGTTGGTTTAGTGTGTGAATTTTGGTGATTCTTGAAAGTTTATTAATATTATTATTATTATTGTTGTTGTTGTTTTTATTATTATTATTATTATTATTATTATTGTTGCTGATATTATTATTATTATTATTATTTTTACTGTTATTATTATTATTATTATTATTATTATTATTATTATCATCATCATCATCATCATCATCACTACTACTACTACTACTACTATGTTCTTTTATCATATTTTCACTTAATAGTCACTCTTTTTTTTTTTTTTTTTTTGTCTAACAGGTAAAGATAAAAATAAAGAGACACACAAATAATTATATGCACTAGATCAGCTCAGAGTGTGAATATGGTGTCTGGTGATGGTGGTGGGGATGGTGGTAATGGTAGCGGCAGAATGGTAGTAATAGTAGTAGTAGTAGAAGTAGTAGTAGTAGTGGTAGTAGTAGTGGTAGTGGTAGTAGTAGTAGTAGTGATAGTAGTAGTAATGGTAGTAGTAGCAGTAGTCATCATCATCATTTCTTTATTTCGTAATACAGTATACAGTACATATACAGATTACATAATATTACATAACCCAGAAATTCCAGAGGCCTGTGTACAGTACAGAACATACTTAACAATAACATATCCTTCCGATAGTAATAGTAGTAGTAGTAGAAGTAGTAGTAGTAGTGATAGTAGTAGTAGTGGTAGTAGTAGTAGTGGTAGTAGTAGTAGTAGTAGTGGTGGTAGTAGTAGTAGTAGTAGTAGCAATAGTAGTAGTAGTAATAGTAGCAGAAGTACCAGTATTAATAGTAGTTGTAGAGTAGTAGTAGTAATAATAATAGTAGTAGTAGTAGTAGCAGAGTAGTAGTAGTAGTAATAGTAGTAGTAGTAGTAATAATAGTAGTAGTAGTAGTAATAGTAGTAGCAGTAAAAATATACCTTAATATATACGCTCTGTCTTGTCGATGATGCTGGTGGTCGTAGGGTACTTGATGGTGGTGGCTTTGGTGGTGGTGGTGGTGGCGACAGTAAGGCAGGAGGGAGTTCACAGGTGCGGTACAGGTAAACAGCCTCAGTACCGTCTTGGTCACCGTCACTACCACACGGGATGACCTGAGCGATATCCGGTGCAGCAGACCCCTTGCACTGTGCATGAGGGAGGCCGAGGGGTAGGTCACGGAGTCTTGACCTGCCCTCTGAAAAGGTGGAGGAGTTAAATTGGAGATGATGATGATGATGGTGATGGTGATGATGATGATGATAATAATGATAATAGTAATAATAATGATGATGATAATAATGATAATAGTAATAATAATGATGATGATAATAATGATAATAGTAATAATAAGTGTTTATAGCCAGACGCCATAATCCCGTAAGGGGTGGCCGTTTGTCTTTGAGTTAGTTGTTTTACGGGGAGGGGCACTAACCCTCCATCAACCCACTTGCTGACACGTAGGGAACACGTATGGGTTGGTTATATGGTTACCACCCAGCGTTGTATTGGTTTCCTAGCTTACGGGAAACTATTTGGCTTGTCACTCAATGTAAAGCCACATGAAAAGGAAAGAAGAGTAAGATGGGAAAAATAGGAAGAGAGGAGGACAGACACAGAAAAAGAATGATAAAGGTGGAGGAAGAAGTAGGCAGCACTACATCAAGTGAGTGGATGATGGTGAGAAATAGGAAGAGAGGAGGACAGACACAGAAAAAGAATGATAAAGGTGAAGGAAGAAGTAGGCAGCACTACATCAAGTGAGTGGATGATGGTGAGAAATAGGAAGAGAGGAGGACAGACACAGAAAAAGAATGATAAAGGTGAAGGAAGAAGTAGGCAGCACTACATCAAGTGAGTGGATGATGGTGAGAAATAGGAAGAGAGGAGGACAGACACAGAAAAAGAATGATAAAGGTGAAGGAAGAAGTAGGCAGCACTACATCAAGTGAGCAGAATAAGAAAATAAGAATATGTTGTTAGGAAGAAAATGTCTCGCAAAAAGAGAGAGAGAGAGAGAGAGAAAGAAAGAGAGAATATATGTCGCCTGGTTAAAGAAGTTAAAGTTAAAAATAAATAAATCAAAACTGACTTACTGTTTCAGCGTCATGGGAGTCTGGCTGTGGTGGTAGCTGTGGCGGTAGGGATAGCTGTGATTGTGGCTGTGGTGGTAGCTGTGGCGGTAGGGATAGCTGTGATTGTGGCTGTGGTGGTGGCTGTGGCGGTAGGGATAGCTGTGGTGGTGGCTGTGGTGATAGCTGTGGTGATAGCTGTGGTGGGGGCTGTGGTAGTAACTGTGGTTTTAGCTGTGGTAGTGGCTGTGGTGATAGCTGTGGTTTTAGCTGTGGTGGTGGCTGTGGTGGTAGCTGTGGCGGTAGGGATAGCTGTGGTTTTAGCTGTGGTGGTGACTGTGGTAGTAGCTGTGGTAGTGACTGTGGTGGTAATTGTGGTGGTAACTGTGGTAGTGGCTGTGGTGGTAGCTGTGGTGATGACTGTGGTAGTGGCTGTGGTGGTAGCTGTGGTAGTAGGGATAGCTGTGGTGGTATCAGTGGTTTTAGCTGTGGTTGGGGGTCCTCTGTATCCCCAACCACCACCACCACAGCAAAAGCTAACACCAGCACTGCCGCCGCCGCCATCACCTGCACAGATCATGAGAAATACGTGAAAATTATTACCTAGGATATTTTGGGAAACTATCTGTCTGTGTGTTTATTGCAAGACACCTTAATCCCTTACACGGGGTGGCCACAAACAAATCTCCTCCACGTCACCTTGTCCCCTGCCATTTCACTGCCCTGCTCCCAATTCACACCCCCCTCTCTCATATACCTCTCCATTCCATCCCTCCTTCCACTCCTTCCTCTCCCTCTCCCTCACTCCACCTCACTCTCATACACTCTCCTCGTCAGTCTCTCACTCTCCATCCTCTCCACATGGCCAAACCACCTCAGTGTGTTTCTCCTAACGCTTCCTATCACATCCACATCACAACGCTCCTTCACTTCCACATCCACACCACAACGCTCCTTCACTTCCACATCCACACCACAACGCTCCTTCACTTCCACAGCCACATCACAACGCTCCTTCACTTCCACAGCCACATCACAACGCTCCTTCACTTCCACAGCCACACCACAACGCTCCTTCACTTCCACAGCCACACCACAACGCTTCTTCACTTCCACAGCCACACCACAACGCTCCTTCACTTCCACAGCCACACCACAACGCTCCTTCACTTCCACAGCCACACCACAACGCTCCTTCACTTCCACAGCCACACCACAACGCTCCTTCACTTCCACAGCCACACCACAACGCTTCTTCACATCCACACCACAACGCTCCTTCACTTCCACATCCACACCACAACGCTCCTTCACTTCCACATCCACACCACAACGCTCCTTCACTTCCACATCCACACCACAACGCTCCTTCACTTCCACAGCCACACCACAACGCTCCTTCACTTCCACAGCCACACCACAACGCTCCTTCATTTCCACAGCCACACCACAACGCTCCTTCACTGCCACATCCATACCACAACGCTCCTTCACATCCACACCACAACGCTCCTTCACTTCCTCATTTGTCAGTCTGTCTCTCCACCTGACCCCACAGGCTCTTCTCAAGTAACTCATATCCACTGGAAGGCTGGAGGTAATGCTGGCAGGGGGTTGATACTTTTGCTCATGGCTGTAGGTGTTTCCTCTTCTGACCCTGAATTCTTTGCTCAGACTTTTGCACCTTCCGTATCAGAGGCTTTTGCTGAATAAAATCTTTTGGTGGTAATAATGTCAGATAAATAATAATAATAATAATAAAAAGGGAATTATCAGGGTGGCACTCCAGCAACCCCACCTCTTTCATGGTTAGGACAACTCGTGTTAAATTCCAGCTGATTCCGGACGATTTTATTCAAGGAACGTTTATTTAGCGGAAACGTTTATTTAGCAGGAACGTTTATTTAGCGGAAACGTTTATTTAGCAGGAACGTTTATTTAGCGGGAACGTTTATTTAGCGGGAACGTTTATTTAGCGGGAACGTTTATTTAGCGGGAACGTTTATTTAGCGGGAACGTTTATTTAGCGGGAACGTTTATTTAGCAGGAACGTTTATTTAGCGGGAACGTTTATTTAGCGGGAACGTTTATTTAGCGGAAACGTTTATTTAGCGGAAACGTTTATTTAGCAGGAACGTTTATTTAGCGGGAACGTTTATTTAGCGGGAACGTTTATTTAGCGGGAACGTTTATTTAGCAGGAACATTTATTTAGCAGGAACGTTTATTTAGCGGGAACGTTTATTTAGCGGGAACGTTTATTTAGCGGGAACGTTTATTTAGCGGGAACGTTTATTTAGCGGGAATGTTTATTTAGCGGGAACGTTTATTAGCAGGAACGTTTATTTAGCGGGAACGTTTATTTAGCGGGAACGTTTATTTAGCGGGAACGTTTATTTAACGGGAACGTTTATTTAGCGGGAACGTTTATTTAGCGGGAACGTTTATTTAGCGGGAACGTTTATTTAGCAGGAACTCTTATTAGCGGGAACGTTTATTTAGCGGGAACTTTTATTTAGCGGGAACGTTTATTTAGCGGGAACGTTTATTTAGTAGGAACGTTTGTATGAAAATAGAAAAGAAATAAGTCAGTAAGTAGATCAGTAAAAAGAAATGTCAGTAAACTGGTAGATAAAGAAAATGAAGAGAAATAAAGTAAATAAGTTAATCAATAAACAGAAAAAAAAGAAATGTCAATAAATAGGTAAATAAACTAAAGAAAAAGAAGAGGAGAAGAGGGCACGCGTCCCGTACCTGTCTTTCCCACGGAGGCAGCGTAGAAAATGGAGGGCGGAGCAGGGGGTGTCTTATATATATACCCCGGGTGAGCAGCGGAGAGGGTTGCCAGTTATTTGTTTATTTTTATTTTTAGTTTTGTTATTCTTCCCGTTTGCTGCCTCTTATTTGTATTTTCACGTGTGTTTGGATGGTTTGGTGTGTTTTAAGATGTTTGTGGTGTGTGTGTGTGTGTGTGTGTGTGTGTGTGTGTGTGTAAGTATACCTCTGCTTATATATCTACAGTATGTGTGTGTGTGTGTGTGTGTGTGTGTGTGTACAGTATACCTCTGCATATGTGTGTGTGTGTGTGTGTGTTCGTGTGTGCGCGCGCGTGCGTGCGTGCACCTCTTTGCTTATATATGTGTGTGTGTATGTGTATCTCTTTCTATTATGTTTGTGTTTGTGTACAGTGTGTGTGTGTGTGTATGTATGTATGCTTCTGTATGTTTTGCGCGTTTTTTTTTTTTATGCGAGGAAGAAGGAACCAAAGGCCATGAGCCCGCAGTAACAGTTCCCTCCAAGAGAAAAACAAAATACAATAGAGAGCCAAAATCAAGATCCGATCATTTTGAGATGCCTGGACATATTGCGTTTGAAAGACTGGAGATCATAGGCAGCAGGAAATACAGACAGAGGGAGACAGTTCCAGAGGTGACCTGTTGCATAAATGAAAGACTGGGAGTAACGGTTAACTCTTGCATTAGAGAGTTGGACAGAAAAGGGATGAGAGTTTGCTGCCAGACGGGTGCTACGCGCCCATCGTAGAGGTGGAGGAATGCAAGCAGACAGTTCAGAGAAGCAGTGACCATTGAAGTAGCAATAGAAAAGAGATAAAGATGCAACAGTGCGGCGAAGAGACAGAGGTTGAAGGGAGCCAGTAAGAGGAGGAGAGTTAATGAGACGAAAAGCCTTTGACTCCACCCTATTGAGAAGAGCTGTATGTGGGGAGCCTCCCCACACATGAGAGTTGTACTCCACACAGGGGCGGATAAAACCCCTG
Organism: Coenobita brevimanus; assembly: GCF_032717465.1. NCBI lineage: Eukaryota > Metazoa > Arthropoda > Malacostraca > Decapoda > Coenobitidae > Coenobita > Coenobita brevimanus. Next base: position 12,367,599 of record NC_136995.1, read on the forward strand.
TATAGAGTCAACAATTGTGCAGGGGTAAAGAAAGAGCAGAGTCGGCTTAGCACACCCAATCTCTTGGAAGCAGATTTTACAAGAGATGTAATATGATCTTTCCAAGATAAGTCCCGAGTAAATGAAACCCCAAGCATGTTCAAGGATGATGCAGGATTAAGCTGAATATTATTAAACATTAGTGGGTATACCTGTGGAAGATTTTGTCGGGTTGATAGGTGTAAGAACTGAGTCTTAGATGCATTAAAAACAACCATATTATTTTTACCCCAGTCAGAGATACGAGCCAAGTCAGACATTAGGTGTGCCATAGCCTCATCCCTTGTTTGTTGAAGTAACTGTTGAGATGGGCGTTGTGGGAACCGAATGGAAAGGTGAAGGGTGGAGTCATCAGCGTATGAGTGGATAGGGTTAGATGTACAGCTTAGAAGATCATTGATGAATAAAAGGAAGAGAGTTGGTGATGGGACAGAGCCCTGAGGAACACCACTGTTGATAGATCTAGGAGAAGAACGATGGCCGTCTACAACAGCAGCTATAGAACGACCAGAAAGGAAGCTAGCGATGAAGGCACAGATAGAAGGATAGAAACCGTAGGAGGGCAGTTTGGAAATTAAAGATTTATGCCAGACTCCTTGACCGTCACAAAACAAGGGAAGAAGTGGACCTCAGGCAAAGGACCCGCCACACCAGCCTCGTATACACATGTCAGGTCATACTACACCACTCCTATGGGGAAATACTCAGAGCTTATGTGGCTAGAATTAGAGAGAGAGAGAGAGAGAAAGAGAGAGCAGCAATAACTTTAATTTCACAAGTTAGAGAGAGAGAGAGAGAGAGAGAGATAACTTTAATTCCACAAGTTAGAGAGAGAGAGAACTTTAATTCCACAAGTTAGTTAGAGAGAGAGAGAGAGAGAGTGAGAGTGAGATAACTTTAATTCCACAAGTTAGTTAGTTAGAGAGAGAGAGAGAGAGAGAAGCAATAACTTTAATTCCACAAGTTAGAGAGAGAGAGAGAACAGGAATAACTTTAATTTCACAAGTTAGAGAGAGAGAGAGAACAGCAATAACTTTAATTTCACAAGTTAGAGAGAGAGAGAGAGAGAGCAGCAATAACTTTAATCCCACAAGTTAGAGAGAGAGAGAGAGAGCAGCAATAACTTTAATTCCACAAGTTAGAGAGAGAGAGAGAGAGAGCAGCAATAACTTTAATTCCACAAGTTAGAGAGAGAGAGAGAGAGAGAGAGAGAGAGAGAGAGAGAGAGAGAGCAGCAATAACTTTAATTCCACAAGTTAGAGAGAGAGAACTTTAATTCCACAAATTAGAGAGAGAGAGAGAGAGAGAGAGAGAGGATAACTTTAATTCGACAAGTTAGAGAGAGAGAGACAGGATAACTTTAATTCCACAAGTTAGAGAGAGAGAGAGAGAGAGAGAGAGCAGCAATAACTTTAATTCCACAAGTTAGAGAGAGAGAACTTTAATTCCACAAGTTAGAGAGAGAGAGAGAGAGAGAGAGAGGATAACTTTAATTCGACAAGTTAGAGAGAGAGAGACAGGATAACTTTAATTCCACAAGTTAGAGAGAGAGAGAGAGAGAGAGAGAGAGAGAGAGAGAGAGCAGCAATAACTTTAATTCCACAAGTTAGAGAGAGAGAGAGAGAGAGAGAGAGAGAGAGAGAGAGCAGCAATAACTTTAATTCCACAAGTTAGAGAGAGAGAGAACTTTAATTCCACAAGTTAGAGAGAGAGAGAGAGAGAGAGGATAACTTTAATTCGACAAGTTAGAGAGACAGGATAACTTTAATTCCACAAGTTAGAGAGAGAGAGAGAGAGAGAGAGAGCAGCAATAACTTTAATTCCACAAGTTAGAGAGAGAGAGAGAGAGGATAACTTTAATTCGACAAGTTAGAGCAGTGATTCCCAAATTGTGTGCCGCGGTGTGCCGCCATCATCTCCTTAGTGTGCCGCGAAAAATGTAATGTAATAATATCAGACTATTATAAATTGTAAAATTACTTATGTAGGACAAAATTAATATAAATATTCAGATAAGCTAATGAACTAATCATAATGTAAGCACCTCTAAATATGACTGCTTATGCCAGGATAATATTTTTGACATATAATACTTGACATCTTGCATCGAAATGCTATAATTTAAGTAAGTTCGAGAATGCCTCCTTGGATCGGCGAGAGTGATCCTTACACTGCATATGATAGACACGTCCGGTACAGGTCTGTCGACGTAGCTCACTCCCGCCTGCCTCCAGCTATAGTTGCCAGATTCTGCAAATTTTGGCATTTCTTGCCAAAAATTACGTAACAAATTTTGAAATCTGCCAGAAATTTTAGTCAATTTAGTTTTCTTTCATTATATCTATGATGAAAAATTGAATATGATGAAAAATTGAATATGCCAAAAAGGTAATGTGTGAATGCCAAAAGTATTTTTGTGCACTTGCCAACTCTGTGACCAGCTGATACCCACAGCCGTAATCAGTGTGGCCTTGGCCTGGACTGGCGAAAGTTACTGTTTTAATGCCAGTTTCCAAAAGCAGCTTAAAAAATGGATAAGTTCGTCATCAAGAAGCGTAAATGTGTTGATGAGGCTAGTGGATGTGAGGTGATGGTTGATGGTGGGCCGAATTCTGCTGGTCTGAGTGTATGCTCGAAAACGACACTGGCAGGGGCTGGCAAAAGTAAGCCTCGTCGCTCATACCAGGACAGTTACCCGGCACTAGGGTTCACATGGTGTGACGATGAGCTGGTCCCAAGCCAAAATGTGTTGTTTGCGGTACTGACCTATCGAATGAAGTCATGGTCCCTAGTAAAATGAAGAGACATTTAACAACAAAACACAGTCACTTTTCTGATAAACCTCTGGACTACTTTAAAAGACTTTTAAATGAAAACAAACAGCAAAGGTTAAGTTTTGAGAAAAAAGTTAAAGTAGCAGAGAAGGCTCAAGAAGCAAGCTATTTAGTGGCAGAATTAATTGCAAAAAATATGAAAGCCCATACAATTCCTGAATCTCTCATTCTTCCGTCATGCTGTGCTATGGTTAGAACAATGGAGCTGAAGCTGAAAAGGAAGTGAAGAAAATTCCTCTCTCTGATAATACCATTAGTAGGCGAATCCAGGAGATGTCATGTGATATTGAAAAAAGTGTCTGTGATGTAAAAGAAAAAGGAATGTATGCTTTACAAGTAGATGAGTCAACAGACGTTGGGGGAAAAGCACAGTTACTAGTGTTCATCAGGTATATTGCTGGCAACCAAATAATTGAACAATTTTTATGTTGCATTGAATTAGTTCAAACAACAGGACAGGATGTATTTTCTGCAGTGAGTGACTACTTGCAGAGTGTTGATTTGACATGGAAGTCATGTGTAGGAATATGTGGTGATGGTGCTGCTTCAATGGTAGGATCAGTAAAAGGTTTTGTATCATTAGTGAAAAAAGAAAACACAGACCTCATTACTACCCACTGCTTTTTGCACCGTGAAGCACTTGTTGCTAAAACACTGGGAAATGAATTGAAATCAGTTCTTGATGACGTTGTAAAGATGGTGAACTTTATCAAAAGCAGACCAGTAAAGTCACGCTTGTTTTCCCTGCTTTGTGAAGCAATGGAGTCTCTTCATGTATCCCTTATCTTGCATACTGAGGTCAGAT
>NC_136995.1:12376276-12401276 GCF_032717465.1 Coenobita brevimanus
AAAGGTATACATGGATGCATACATGGGACAAAGGTATACATGGATGCATACATGGGACAAAGATATACATGGATGCATACATGGGACAAAGGTATACATGGATGCATACATGGGACAAAGATATACATGGATGCACACATGGGACAAAGGTATACATGGATGCATACATGAGACAAAGGTATACATGGATGCACACATGGGACAAAGATATACATGGATGCATACATGGGACAAAGATATACATGGATGCACACATGGGACAAAGATATACATGGATGCATACATGGGACAAAGATATACATGGATGCACACATGGGACAAAGGTATACATGGATGCATACATGAGACAAAGGTATACATGGATGCACACATGGGACAAAGGTATACATGGATGCATACATGAGACAAAGATATACATGGATGCACACATGGGACAAAGATATACATGGATGCACACATGGGACAAAGGTATACATGGATGCATACATGAGACAAAGGTATACATGGGGCAAAGGTACACATGGATATATACACGGAACAAGAGCTGTCTCACTGATTGGAAGTACACCCACAGTAAGGTAACACTACACCACAGTACGCGCCTCAGGTGTCATTGTTACTGCATGATCATCAACACCAAACTTCCCTACAGAGTTCCACAGGGCTCCGTTCTGTTACCTACACTCTTCAACGAACACCTGCATGACACACCTACACCCCAACCACACGCAAACACAGCCACGTACACAGTTGACACCACCACACCACCACACATCACCACACACCACATAGGACCACCTCATCGCATATCAGGCACAAACACATACACTCACCCACATCACATTCATCACCAGTACACACAAACACATGCACTCCCCCCACATCACATCACCAGTACACACAAACACATACACTCCCCCACATCACATCACCAGTACACACAAACACATGCACTCCCCCCACATCACATCACCAGTACACACAAACACATACACTCCCCCACATCACATCACCAGTACACACAAACACATGCACTCCCCCCACATCACATCACCAGTACACACAAACACATACACTCCCCCACATCACATCACCAGTACACACAAACACATGCACTCCCCCCACATCACATCACCAGTACACACAAACACATACACTCCCCCACATCACATCACCAGTACACACAAACACATGCACTCCCCCCACATCACATCACCAGTACACACAAACACATACACTCCCCCACATCACATTCATCACCAGTACACACAAACACATGCACTCCCCCCACATCACATCACCAGTACACACAAACACATACACTTCCCCACATCACATCACCAGTACACACAAACACATACACTCCCCCACATCACACTCATCACCAGTACACACGAACACATACACTCCCCCACATCACATCACCAGTACACACAAACACATACACTCCCCCACATCACATCACCAGTACACACAAACACATACACTCCCCCACATCACATCACCAGTACACACAAACACATGGACTCCCCCCACATCACACTCATCACCAGTACACACGAACACATACACTCCCCCCACATCACATTCATCACCAGTACACACTAACACATACACTCCCCCACATCACATTCATCACCAGTACACACAAACACATACACTCCCCCACATCACATCACCAGTACACACACACACATGCTCTCCCCCACATCACATCACCAGTACACACACACACATGCACTCCCCCACATCACATCACCAGTACACACACACACATGCACTCCCCCACATCACATCACCAGTACACACACACACATGCACTCCCCCCACATCACATCACCAGTACACACACACACATGCACTCCCCCACATCACATCACCAGTACACACACACACACATGCACTCCCCCACATCACACATAGCAACGTATCTGCACTACACACACCCTCTACTAAGGCCCTTGGAGTGACATATAACAAGTCTCACCCTCAAGCACCATATACATCAAGAGAGAGGAAATTGAAATGGTCTCCTCACTTTACGAATATAAGTAGTGATGTCCAATGCCTCCTCAGCTTGGGCGCCCTTCCTATCTAACACCCAATACAATACGTTACAGACAGAGCAACACCCACTACAATACGTTACAGACAGAGCGACACCCACTACAATACGTTACAGACCACACCAAAACCCCCACCACAACTCAGATATATATTCAAAGTAGAGTCCTTCCTTCAGAATATTTTGATATGAGACACAGTTTCACGCCACAGCCTTTGCCAGCACACAATACCCCTGTCATCATTGTTACAGCCACGCAACACACTCAGGCACTATAAGTCACCACACAGTCATTACCACAGCCTCTAAAACACCATTCCACCTCCAGACAGTCCAACACTATCAATGAAGACACACCTACACACCCATTTCATACACCTACACACACCCATTTCATACACCTACACACCCATTTCAGTCACCTACATACCCATTTCATACACCTACACACCCATTTCATACACCTACACACCCATATCACACACACGGCAATACTACACCTCCATCACAAGAGTATATTTCAAGACCGCTCCTGACATCCACCCATCAGAAATATCCAGAGAGAGAGCTTTTCCAAGTCACCTAGCCGAGACAAAGACGTCACCCAATACTCCTCAGTCACTGTTTTAAATTTGGGTTGCGTGGAGATTAAATATGCCCCTCCAGTACATTAAACCCACACAATATAACACAGATAAAGTCATGGAGGAAAACTGAAGGGAGAGGAATATATTTAAATTCAAATCGGCAACCGTTGTTCACCTTCAGGCAGGCAGGACTGGACGAATTCAATTTCATCAGTGAGTCGCTGGAGGGCGGGGGGAGTGGTTGTGCGTCGGGTCAGCTCCTGCAGTTCCCTAATCCGTTTCCTCCACTTACCTTGTGATTATCTTAGGCGAAGCACATTTTTAAAGCGAGGTAATAAGTGTTTGTGTTTATGGCTGTGTTTTTTTCCTGGTTTGCGTAGCGGTTTGGGCTGGACGAGCGTAAATATTTTCCGGGATGCAAACATAAGTGGACCAGGTAGCGACGTAACACCCTCAGGAACGCCGCTCTCTTGTGTAATAGCTTTTTTTTTTTTCTTCTTTTTTTTTTTTTTGTCTGTTGATTACGTAATGTGTGCCGTTAACCTTCAGTGTTTACCAGTACTACGACTACTACTACTACTACTACTACTACTACTACTACTTCCTTCTTCTTCATCCTCTCACTCCATCTCTGTCTGCATCTGTCTACTACTACTACTACTACTACTACTTCTTCTTCCCTCTTCCTCTCACTCCATCTCTACATCTCTGTCTACTACTACTACTACTACTACTGCTGCTGCTGCTGCTGCTGCTGCTGCTGCTGCTGCTGCTACTACTACTACTACTACTACTACTACTACTACTGCTGCTGCTGCTGCTACTGCTACTACTACTACTACTACTACTACTACTGCTGCTGCTGCTGCTGCTGCTACTACTACTACTACTACTACTACTACTACTGCTGCTGCTGCTGCTGCTGCTACTACTACTACTACTACTACTACTGCTGCTGCTGCTGCTGCTGCTACTACTACTACTACTGCTGCTGCTGCTGCTGCTGCTACTACTACTACTACTGATGCTGCTGCTGCTGCTGCTACTACTACTACTGCTGCTGCTGCTGCTGCTGCTGCTACTACTACTACTACTACTACTACTACTACTGCTGCTACTACTACTACTACTACTACTACTACTGCTGCTGCTACTGCTACTACTACTACTACTACTACTACTACTACTACTGCTGCTGCTGCTGCTACTGCTACTGCTACTACTACTACTACTACTGCTGCTGCTACTGCTACTACTACTACTACTACTACTTCCCTCTTCCTCTCACTCCATCTCTACACCTCTGTCTACTACTACTGCTACTACTACTACTACTACTACTACTTCTTCGTCTTCCCTCTTCCTCTCACTCCATCTCTACATCTCTGTCTGCTACTACTACTACTGCTACTACGACTACTACTACTACTACTACTTCCCTCTTCCTCTCACTCCATCTCTACATCTCTGTCTGCTACTGCTACTACTACTACTACTACTACTACTACTACTACTACTTCTTTCATCCATCTCTTAATTTTTGCAATGGATGTAACCTGTCCATCTCAATTTTTTTTTTATATATATCGAATACTTTCCTCTTTATTAAATCCGTGAATAAAAAAAAAAAGTTTAATAATAGACCGATAGACAGGGAGAACGACCGATAGATAGCGAGAAAGACCGATAGATAGCGAGAAAGACCGATAGATAGCGAGAAAGATCGATAGATACCGAGAAAGACTGATAGATAGCGAGAAAGACCGATAGATAGGGAGAAAGACTGATAGATAGGGAGAAAGACCGATAGATAGGGAGAAAGACCGATAGATAGAACGACCGATAGATAAGGAGAAAGACCGATAGATAGAGAGAAAGACCGATAGATAGGGAGAAAGACCGATAGATAGGGAGAAAGACTGATAGATAAGGAGAAAGACTGATAGATAGAGAGAAATAATACTCAAACGAGTTTTTTTTTATCACAAATCATTTTACTTTCTTTGATTTTGGCCTATGGTATTTAGTGCAAGGGAGCTCCGTAACTCCTCTTCCGTAGCGATTTATTTTTGGATATGGCTGGTTATTATAATTGTGTGCGTTATCTTTATGTATGGCGATACTGGAAGGATTTGTGTAACAAGGAGAAGGACAGTATGTGTGTTTTTTTTTTTATGCGAGGAAGAAGGAACCAAAGGCCATGAGCCCGCAGTAACAGTTCCCTCCAAGAGAAAAACAAAATACAATATAGAGCCAAATTCAAGATCCGATCCTTTTGAGATGCCTGGACACACTGCGTTTGAAAGACTGGAGATCATAGGCAGCAGGAAATACAGACAGAGGGAGACAGTTCCAGAGCTGACCTGTTGCATAAATGAAAGACAGGGAGTAACGGTTAACTCTTGCATTAGAGAGCTGGACAGAAAAGGGATGAGAGTTTGCTGCCAGACGGGTGCTACGCGCCCGTCGTAGAGGTGGAGGAATGCAAGCAGACAGTTCAGAGGAGCAGTGACCATTAAAGTAGCGATAGAAAAGAGATAAAGATGCAACAGTGCGGCGAAGAGACAGAGGTTGAAGGGAGTCAGTAAGAGGAGGAGAGTTAATGAGACGAAAAGCCTTTGACTCCACCTTATTGAGAAGAGCTGTATGTGGGGAGCCTCCCCACACATGAGAGTTGTACTCCACACAGGGGCGGATAAAACCCCTGTATAGAGTCAACAATTGCGCAGGGGTAAAGAAAGAGTGGAGTCGGCTTAGCACACCCAATCTCTTGGAAGCAGATTTTACAAGAGATGTAATATGCTCTTTCCAAGATAAGTCCCGAGTAAATGAAACCCCAAGCATGTTCAAGGATGATACAGGATTAAGCTGAATATTATTAAACATTAGTGGGTATACCTGTGGAAGATTTTGTCGGGTTGATAGGTGTAAGGACTGAGTCTTAGATGCATTAAAGACAACCATATTATTTTTACCCCAGTCAGAGATACGAGCCAAGTCAGACATTAGGTGTGCCATAGCCTCATCCCTTGTTTGTTGAAGTAACTGTTGAGATGGGCGTTGCGGGAACCGAATGGAAAGGTGAAGGGTGGAGTCATCAGCGTATGAGTGGATAGGGTTAGATGTACAGCTTAGAAGATCATTAATGAATAAAAGGAAGACAGTTGGTGATAGGACAGAGCCCTGAGGAACACCACTGTTGATAGATCTAGGAGAAGAACGATGGCCGTCTACAACAGCGGCTATAGAACGACCAGAAAGGAAGCTAGCGATGAAGGCACAGATAGAAGGATAGAAACCGTAGGAGGGCAGTTTGGAAATTAAAGATTTATGCCAGACTCGATCGAAAGCCTTTGAGATGTCAAGTGCAATGGCAAAGCTTTCGCCAAAGTCCCGAAAGGAGGATGACCAGGAGTCTGAAAGGTAGGTGAGAAGATCGCCAGTGGAGTGTCCCTGACGGAACCCATACTGACGATCGGAAAGAAGGTTGTGATAGGAAAGATGCCTTAAAATTTTTCTATTAAGAATTGACTCGAAAACTTTTGAAATACAGGACGTTAAAGCAATTGGACGATAGTTGGAGGGTTGGGAGTGGTCACCCTTCTTTGGGACTGGCTGAATGAGAGCAAACTTCCAGCAAGAAGGAAAGGTACAAGTTGACAGACAAAGGCGAAAGAGTTTGCCTAGGCAGGGTGTCAGCACAGAAGCACAGTTCTTGAGAACAACAGGAGGGACCCCATCAGGCCCATATGCCTTGTTAGTACTGAGGCCAGTGATGGCAGAAAATACATCAACTGAAGAAATTTTAATGTCAGCCATGAGGAAGTCAGAGGGGGGAAGTGATGGAGGAACAGCACCGGAATCGTCTAAGGTAGAATTGGAGGAGAAAGTCAGTGCGAAGAGATCTGCTTTATCAGTAGAAGAAATAACTACAAAACCATCAGAGTAGAAAAGAGGAGGGAAGGATGATGAGGTAAAGTTGTTAGAAAGATTTTTGGCAAGATGCCAGAAGGAGCGGGAAGAATTCGAGTTGGAGAGTTGAGAGCATTTAGTATGGATGAAATTATTTTTAGTAGAGCGAAGAACAGACTTAGCACGATTCCGGGCAGAAACGTAAAGATTATGTGATTCAGGGGTGGGTTGGCTCCGGTACCTTTTGTAGGCCCTCTCCTTGTTGCGGACAGCATTAGAACAAGCGTGATTAAACCAAGGCTTTCTTGCGTTAGTCAAAGGATATGAGAAAGGAATGTATGCTTCCATGCCCGAGAGAATAACCTCCGTAATGCGCAAGGCACACTCAGATGGCTCACGGCCATGGAAGCAATAATCATTCCAGGGAAAATCAAAGAAGTACTGCCTGAGGGCCTCCCAGTCTGCGGCTCCAAAATGCCACAGACGACGTTTCCCTGGAGGGTCCACAGGCCGTACCGGAGTGATAGGACAGGTTAAGGTAATAAGGTTGTGATCGGAGGAGCCCAACGGAGAGAAAAGATTAACCGAGTAAGCAGAAGGATTAGTTGTGAGGAAGAGGTCAAGTATGTTGGAGCTCTCTCCAAGGCGGTCAGGGATACGGTTAGGGTGCTGTACAAGCTGCTCTAGGTCATTAAGGATAGAAAAGATGTAGGCTTGTTCACCAGGTGGATCCGTGAAAGGAGAGGAGAGCCAAAGGTGGTGGTGAACATTGAAATCTCCAAGAATGGAGATTTCAGAGAAAGGAGAAATGGATAGAATGTGCTCCATCGTAGAAGTAAGATAGTCGAAGAATTTTTGATAGTCAGTAGAATTAGGGGATAAGTAAACAGCACAGATATATTTAGTCAGAGATAGACAGGAAAGCCGAAGCCAGAGTGTGGAGAATTCAGAAGAATCAAGTTCAGGAACACGAGAGCAAGATAAGTCGTTGCGTATATATACACAACAGCCACCTTTGGCTTTGAAATGAGTATAGAGAAAGTAGGAGGATACAGAAAAGGGTTTGCTGTCGGTTGCCTCAGACAGCTGAGTCTCCGTTAGAAAAAGAAGGTGAGGTTTAGAGGAGGAGAGGTGGTGCTCAACAGAGCGAAAGTTAGAGGAAAGGCCGCGAATGTTGCAGAAATGAAGAAGAGAGTCAGACAGTGGTTCCAGGCACCTTGAGTCGTCACCGGGAGAGGGGCAGATGGTGGGGGCATTTATGGTCCCCCCCCCTGGGGACTCCGAGGCTTGATAAAACGACGCCATTTTTGGTAAATTTTGAATAGGAAGTGTAGTGTGTACTGTGCATGTAGTTTGGTGAAGATAGTTAGAGAAATTTGTACTGGAGAGCATGCTGGCCTACTCTCTGTGTAACTGAGACACTGAAAAAGTTCAGCAAAGGGGGATGGTCAGGAACTAGTCCTGAGGGCTGATGAAACGGGAGCTCCAGCACTCCCTGTCATCAGCTTTCCATCCACCTCGGGAGTACTGCCCTGCTCGACTGGTGCTACAGTCTACTCCTCCGTATGGCAGTGTGTGTGTGTGTCGTTATGAAACCTTTATATAGATAGATAGATAGATAGATAGATAGATACATCAGTAGTGCTGCACTTTACCACACTTTTAAACCTTTTTACAACATAATGGACAGGGAATGACAAATGCTACAGCGCCTCAGTTGCAGTGTAAGATCATCATAACAAATGCTACAGTGTAATAATGAAAAGTAAGTCTCTCTCTCTCTCTCTCTCTCTCTCTCTGAAATTCGGACTTTTGGAGAATTTTTAACATTCCTCTTGGACTAAGGTTTTGACACCTAAATGCAGGACATGTCTGGGAAATTCCGGACGTATGGCAGCCCTACTGACGGCGTCGCGGTAGGCGGTAGCGAACATTGCCCTCTCGACGTAATGCTGCCTACTTCTTCCTTCACCTTTATAATTCTTTTTCATTGTCCGCTCTCCTCTCTTCCTATTTCCCCCATCTTCATTGTCACCTTTTATTTCCGTCTCAGGTGGCTTTACAGTCAGTGACAAGCGTAGTGGTTTCCTGTTAGCTAGGAAGCCATTTACAGAGCTGGGTGGTAACCATATAACCAGCCCACATGTGTTCCCTATGTGTCAGCAAGTGGGATGGCGGAGGGTTAGTGCCCCCCCTCCCTCTCCCCTCCGTAAAACAAACAAAGACAAGCGGCCACTAGTGCTGTACCGATACGATTCGCCGAACCGATAAATTACCGATATTTGCACTGTCATTGATACCGATATTCTCTGTGTGTCTCGGGATGTCGGTAGTGGACGGGAAAAAACGTTAAATTTATGCTGAAGGTTTCGTGCATTGTCTTGCCTGATTGTGTGTGATAGTGTGGTGTTACGTGGGAAAGGAGAAATGAAAAGAGAGAGAGAGAGAGAGAGACAGTGAAGGCGGAAAGCAGCGAGTGAGGTATACTGTGTACGTGTGGTGGCCTCGTGGGTTTACGGTATGTACGTATTGAGTGTACACACGCTGTCGAAATAAACGCGAAATTCCCGCACACATCATTATATTTTTGTCATAATATTTAGTCACCCTTACTGTAATCTAAATAAAGAAGTGTTTTAGTGCATATGTTAAGAAAGAAGGCAGGAAATGGGGAAATTGGTCGGCAATTGCAAGACTAGAGGATGAGCGATTTTTGGCAACGTTTTATCTCAGCTTGTGCAGTGAAACAAGCCTTGAGTTGATGGAAAAATTTTACATGTACATCTTGTGTATGGTTCGTCATTATTACGATACGCTATAAATGCGGGGTTTGCAGCTGGGGACTCGTGTGTGTGTGTGTGTGTGTGTGTGTGTTCTTACCTTACCTAATTGTTCTTACCTAATTGTATCTTTACAGGAATGAGTCAAGCTCGTACTGTCCCGTGTCTTAAACCATATTTATCGTACATATCCTTAAATTTGTGAATTGTTTTGGCACACACTATTTCATTCGGTAGTGCATTCCATTGGTCAATTGCTCTGTTTGGGAAACTGAATTTCCTTACGTCTTTATCACCTCTCTTCTTATGCAGTTTTTTGCAGTGTCCTCTTGCTGATGCTTCTCCATATGTTAAGTAATCATTTATGTCTATTTTCTCCTTTCCTGATATGCACTTATATAGCATTATCATGTCACCTCTTTTCCTTCTCTCCTGTAGTGTTGGTAGATTCAGTTTATTTAGTCTTTCTTCGTAGCTTAGGTCCCTTAAGCTTGGTATCCATCTTGTAGCGGCCCTTTGAACTTTTTCAATCTTGTCTATATGCTTTTTGAGATGAGGACTCCAGACTACTGATGCATATTCCAGGGTTGGTCTAATGAATGATGTTATTATCCTTTTTAGCATGTCTTCATTTATGTATGTGAATGCTATTCTCATATTTGCAAGCAGTGTATACATGTTCCGTACCTTCTCGCTGATGTGGTCAGCCGGAGATAGTCTGTTATTGATAATCACACCTAGGTCTTTCTCTCTTTCTGATGTGTATAGGGTTTTATTTCCTAACTTATAATCCCAATCAGGTCTTTTTCCACTTTTACCAAACTTGATTACATGACACTTGTCCACATTGAATTCCATTTGCCATGTACTACTCCATTCATGAAGTTTATTTAATTCTTCTTGTAGCTCCCTACAAGAGTCTGTGCTAGTAATTCTCCTTTGTATTTTTGCATCATCTGCAAACATATTCAGATAGCTCTCATTTCCAGTGTTACTGTTTATATCATTTATGTACACTAGAAACATGATTGGTGCCAGCACCGAACCCTGTGGTACTCCACTAGTCACTTCTTTCCATGATGAGTAGTTTCCTCTTAGTACTGTCCTCATTTCTCTTTTTATGAGAAAGTCTTGCATCCAACAAAACAGTTTGCCTCGAATTCCTCCTTGATGGTACAACTTCCATAAAAGTCTTTGGTATGGTACTGTGTCAAAAGCTTTCTTGAAATCTAAATAGATACTGTCCACCCATCCTTCCCTTTCCTGTATTGTGTTTGTTACTCTGTCATAGTAGCTCAACAGATTAGTAACACATGATTTTCCTTTTCTGAAACCAAACTGTCTTTCTGTTATCATACTGTGTTTTTCTAGATGATTTACCCAAGCTTTTCTTATAAGTTTTTCTAATACCTTGCTTACAACACTAGTCAGTGATACTGGTCGGTAGTTGAGAGGATTTTGTCTATTTCCTTTCTTGAATAAGGGGACTATATTTGCTTTTTTCCAAATATCAGGTAGTTTCCCTTGACTCAAAGATTTCTTGATAATTAAAAATAATGGTTTACTTAACTCCTTTGCACATTCTCGTAACACCCAACATGAAATTTCATCAGGACCACTTGCTTTTCCTCTGTCTAATCTACTTAACCCCTCTTGTATTACTTTTTCTGCTATTTGTATATCTGGTAGTATGTGTGGACATGCGTGTTCCACATAGTCCCTCTCAAAATTTTTTTATTCTGTAAAAACTAATTGGAAATTCTTATTTAGTGCTTCACAAATATCTTTCTCTTGTGTATAAGTGATTCTCTCGTCCGTGATGGATTGTATTATATATTTTACTTTAGTTTTGCTTCTGATATAGCTGTAAAACAGCTTTGATTGATCACTACTTTTATTTATTATATCCTCCTCAAACTGTTTTTGGGCTTCCCTCCTTATTCTTGTATAGTCGTTTCTTGCCTGTTTGTAATTATTATACGCCCTTTCACTATTGTGTCTTCTGTATCTATTCCACAACAAATCTCTTCTTTCTTTTGATTTTTTACATTCTGTATTGAACCATTTCTGTATTTTCTTATCTGCTTCTTTGTGCTGTGGGATGTACTTCTGGACTCCTATTTCATAAAATTCACAAAATTTTTTATATACAGCATTTAAATCTTGTCCTCTAAGCTCATTTTCCCAATCAACTTCTAAGAAATACTTCTTTAGGTCTTGATAATTTCCCTTTTTATAGTTTAGTCTCTTTTTGTAACTGTCAGTGCTGTTTACTATGTCATATGCTATCCTGAAGTTATAATTTAGTACTGCATGGGCGCTTTTGCCGAGTGGAGGGTGATATATTAAACTGTCAATGTCATTTTCTTGCCTAGTAAATATTAGATCTAGCACTGAAGGTACATCAAGTCCTCTTTTTCTGGTGGTTTCCCTCACGTGTTGCGTTAAGAAAAACTCTTGTTCGAGATCCAGGAGCTTTTGGTCCCAACAGCTTTCTTGGCTATTTATATCTAGAGTATTCCAATTTATATTTGTATTGAAATCCCCAGTTAGTATAATTCTTTCCGATTTCTCTTCCATTTTATGTAGCAAGGATCTTATACTCTGAATTGTACTCTCTGCCAGGTCCTCATATTCGTCTCTTTCCCATGTGTTTGATCTGGGTGGCATATACAAATTGGCTACAATTACTTTACCTTCAGATGTGTCGATCTCTACTGCAATCAGTTCTACTTGTGATGGTATACGAGGTATCTAGGTTTATTTCCTTGACTTTTAGATTTTTCTTAGTTAATTTTATCTGTCCTGTCACTTCTTATTGCTTTTCTTTCCCTTACAGGTGGCTTTACATCGAGTGACAAGCCAAATGGTTTCATGTAAGCCAAGAAACTATTTACAACGCTGGGTGGTAACCATATAACCAGACCATACGTGCTCCCTACGTGTCAGCAAGTGGGTTGGTGGAGGATTAGTGCCCCTCCCCGTAAAATAAATAACTCAAAGTCAAATGACCACCCCTTACGGGATTATGGCGTCTGGCAATGGATGGATGGATGGAATATTATAATTCCTCCTCCTTTTTTTAAATTTCTGTCTCTTCTCCATATATTGTATTCCTCTAAGTTTAGTATGTCATTGGATATCCTTGGTGTTAATTTTGTCTCAGTTAGGCATATTATTTGTGGTTCATTTTCTCTGACATAATCATTCATCTCTAGTAATTTAGATACCATTCCATCCACATTTGAGTACATCAACTTTATCATCTTGTTTATATACTTGTCATGACATGGTTCTACTAACTTCCTCCTTTTTCTTCCATCCTGTTTGTGTACCACTTTCGTACCTGCAATCCTATTACTTTGTAAAAAAATTTCTTCTTGTCCTCTTCTGATCTTCCCTCATTTTTTGTTTTTGCTTCCTCCCTTTTCTCTTTCAGTAATTTCAGTTCCTCTTGTGTTAGACATCTTTTTATCCATACATTTTTGAACTCCTCTTTTTCCATAAGATTCTTTGCATTTTTTAGTATCTCTTCCACAGTGTTTACACTCTGGAAAGTCACCTTTAGAGGTCTTGTCTTGCTTTTCTCGTATTTCCCTAACCTTTTGTGTTCCTCTATGTCTTTACTACAGATTTCCTCTGATACTTCTTTCAGTAAGCTCATTACATTTGCCATCTCCTTTTTGTCTCTAGTGATTTTGTTTTTAATATCGTCCTCTTCTATACCAGTGATTACTATTGATTTATTTATTTCTACTGAATCTCTGACTAACTTTGGATTGTTTTGGATTATTCTTTTCACTTCCTTTTTAATGTTTTTTTCCTCCACCCTTGTTTCTAAGTCTTTCTTTACTTTCACCATTTCAGCATACGTGATTTCTACATCATTTTTGTAGCTTTGCACAGCTTCATTCACCTGTGTTATCTTCTCCTCAATATCACTGCTCTGGTCCATAAGACTGCTTGCTTGTCTAATTGTCTCTGTGTCATTTTTTAACTCTTCCATAACACTCTCGTGATTAACTACTGTACTTCCAATTTCACTCACTTTCTTCCTAAGGGTATTCAATTCCACTGTTAGTTCACTGATGGTTGTGTCTTTCTTATTGGCCTCCCTTCCCAGTTTTTCTATCTCTTCCTTTTGCAAGTGCATTTGCTTCTTTATTTCATCCATTTCATTTTTGAAAGCCATTTCTAGTTTGTGTACACGTTCAACCAGTCTATTGTGAGTCTCCACTTCAACCAGTTCTTGGTAGAAATCATCATTTTGCTTTTTACTTTTATCCCTTTTCTTTTCCAAATTTGTTTTACTGAAGTATGTATCCATTTTGTAATACTAAATGAACAGAGTATGTACTTACAGAGTATGTACGCTTTCCCCGTGTTGCTGTAGTATAAACAAACCCAGCTGACTCAACGCATCGTGGTTCTTTGTTGTTTGTGTGTGTGTGTGTGTGTGTGTGTGTGTGTGTGTGTGTGTGTGTGTAAATATCTATACACCGTACCGTATACACAGGAAAGACGTTAAATGGAGGTGTGAACGTCTTCTGATGATCTGTGTGTATGAGGATTGTGTGTAAGCTGGTAGTGTGTGTGTGCGTAAATGTTGCACAGATTTGAGCGCCACTTCAGAACGAGTATTTAGCACGGCGGGAGACACTGTGGCCTGAAAAAGTTGCTCACATCATCCACAGAACCTTCAATACTAAGCTTTTCAAAGATATACTTGACTGAACATCTAAAAATATAAAAAGCATGATATTTTTAGTGTGTGTGTGTAATGTGAGCCACGACACTACGCTATACTCTCTGTGTATGTGGGTTACCCTACACTGGACCTAGCCATTCATGTTTTAGGCAATGGAATGTTGTTTTATTTATAGAAACTCCCTGATTGCAAGTGTGTTAATTCCAGTGTCGGGGGGTGAAGCAGGTGTCTTTTCCACTGTTCATTAACTCGAGTCTGGTCTGGCCTGATTTTAATATCCACAATGATATTTATTTTTAAGTATAAATGCTGTTTCACTTTATGGTCAGTGGGCGGCTGGCTGATTTTACATACCGCACTTTGGAGGCGTTTTGTCTGCGGCCACCCTTTGCGGGATTTGGGCGTCGGGCTGTAGATGGATAGATAGATGGAGTGTCATGTATAAATGCTGTGTTTTATTATGTAGGTAATGACCGGAAGCTTACATACATTATTCATTTCATATATTGTTAATTATCAAGAGTTGGCTTAGATTTAGAGGGTAAAATGTGTTCCCTATTTGTTTAAGGATTGTTGCGTACTCTTAGGACGGAGAGTGAGAGACTGACGAGGAGAGTGTATGAGTGAGATGGAGAGGGGGAGGGGGAGGCCAAGGATGAGATGGAGGGATGGCGTGGAGAGGTATATGAGAGAGGGGGTGTGAGTTGGGAGTGGGGCAGTGAAGTGGCGGGGGACAGGGCGACGTGGAGGCGATTTGTTTGTGGCCACCCCGTATGGGATTAAGGCGTGTGGCAATAAATAGATAGATAGACATAAAATTTACAGTATGTGCTTTATGTTTCCTATTTTCGGCCCAGTGGTAAAGACGATGCTTAGGACCGTTAATGCTTCTAATAACATTTTAAAATATATAGTACAATCACCATCTTTTAACTTCTGTAAAATAACACTCGAAATAAAAATGCTGAAGGAATAGGGATGCCTCAAAGTTCAGTACAATAATTTTTCAAGCCCATGTACCAGCGTTTTCTCCACGTTAGATAGAATTAGATTTGCAAAGACCAAATTTATCAGTCAATTCTTTCAACCCGAGTAATGGCAGCGATGATTGTGTATAGTATTTTAGTGTACACATTTTTCTGAAGGTTAATAGAACAGTTGAAATTATGATGACGTTCTGTTCACAGCTCTTGCAGCATCGAAAGCATAACATCAAGCCCAAGTCATTCCAGCGATGCAACACCACTACATGTACAGGTGTGTGTGTGTGTGTGTGTGTGTGTGTGTGTGTGTGTGTGTGTGTGTGTTGTTAATTATGAAACGAATAAAACAAACAAACTAACAAGAAAATAGACGTGGTGGGGTGAGAGTTAGGTGTAGTGTGTGTGTGTGTGTGTGTGTGTGTGTGTGTGTGTGTGTGTGACGCAAGATCATACAGTCCCCCACATCTCGGTACGTGACGGAACACTGCTTAATTTTTGACAGGCTAAATTCTAAACACAGTGATATAATATTGTAGTCTAAATAATTCGTGTCCTTTCGTTCAAGGAGGAGGGGGAGGCCAAGGATGAGATGGAGGGATGGAGTGGAGAGGTATATGAGGGAGGGGGGTGCGAGCTAGGAGCAGGGCAGTGAAATGGCGGGGGGACAGGGCGACGTGGAGGCGATTTGTTTGTGGTGGCCACCCCGTATAGGATTAAGGCGTCTGGCAATAGATAGATAGATAGATTTTACCATTTTAGACAGTCAGTAGAATGTGGAATACGACTTTATCATTGAAAAAAATCAGTTCATCGTTAAGGACACCTAAGATGGCGAAGAAATGTATGCTTGAATCCACGGCCATTGCGTCAAAGAAACATATATTTTTCATCGTTACTTAGCCGATCCCGATAATTCTTCCCCTCCGACACCGATGCTCGTATTAACAGGCCTCTTCTTGCCGATTTACACCACTAGCGGCCGCCCTCTTACGGGATTATGGCGTCTGGGTGGAAAGGAAGAGAGAGAGAGAGATGAATATTGTGTCTCTGCTCCAACCTTCAGAGCGTAATTTTTGTACCCGTGTAATAAGTTTTTTTTTTTTTTCCTTGTGTCTGTCGCTTGGTCACATTCCTCCCCCCCCCCTCTCTCTCTCGACAAGTTCAGTATTATCACAAACCAGTTCACCTTCCTGCTCTCTCTCTCTCTCTCTCTCTCTCTCTCTCTCGTTCTGTGTGTGTGTTTGTCAATCTGCAAGGTGGTGTGGTTGATGATGATGATGATGGTGATGATAATGAGGAGGAGGAGAATGATGATGATGATGGTGGTTGTGGTAATGACAATGATGAAGGTAATGAGTTGATGATGATGGTGATGATGATGATAATGATGATGATGATGGTGGTGATGATGGTATGCTGTTGATGATGATGATGATATTGATGTTGGTGATGATGATGATGATATGTTGATGATGATGATGATAGTGATGGTGATGGTATGATGATGGTGGTGATGATAGTATGCTGTTGATGTTGATGATGGTATGCTGTTGATGATGATGATGATGATGATGATGGTGATGATGATAATGATGATAACCTTTTAATGATAGGAAGTAAAAATGAAGATAATATTTTTCTTCCCGCATTCTTGGTGTTCATCTCACAACAACGAAAAAGACGGCCATGGAGGAGGGCGTAGGCGGGAAGGAACAGTACGGGAAGGAAGACGGGACGAATGACAAGCTGCTGTACGGGGTGGAAGATGTGCCCCCGTGGTATCAATGTTTACTTTTGGGCTTTCAGGTTGGTACAGTCCTTAGGTGCCGTTTGGTTGTACGTCTGCCACTCCTTAAATGATTTTCGGACTGGTGCTTAATATTCTCTTAGTCTTCATTGATTTTAGGGAAGCAATGCCACGTCTTGCTACGCCACAGCACACCACATATCTTTCCGTAACATCCACTTACACAAAACACCACACCACGCCACACCTCCCTCTAACACCAGGCCACATCACACCACACCTTCCTCTAACACCAGGCCACACCACACCACCCTCACACCACACCCCAACACACCACACCACTCTGTCACACCACACAACCACATCACCCTCTGACACCACACCATACCATACTCTTACACCACTTCACACCACACCACCATCTCACACCACACCACACCACACCACCCTCTCACACCACACCATACCACGTCACCCTCTCACACCACACCACACCACCACGCCGTCCTCTAACACCACACCCTCCCACACCCCACCCCATCCCACCACACCACATCTCACCTTCCTCTAACACCACACCACACCACACCAAGGACGTTAATCTTAGGCCACTGAAACTCCTGCGTCCCGTAATTCTGTACATGTTAATTTGAAGTTAAGAAATAATATGTTTTTGGATGTGGAAGTGGTTGAGATTAGGAGAAATACACTGTGATTTGGACATGTGGACAGAATGGAGAATGAAAGACTGACAAAGAGGGTGTATGTAGGTGAGGTGGAGGGAGGGAGAGGGAGGGGTAGGCCGAGGATGAGGTGGAGGGATGGAGTTGAGAGGTATATGAGGGAGGGGGGAGTGAGCTGGGGGGAGGGTAGTCAGATGGTGGGTGACAGAGCAACTTGAAGGCGTTTTGTCTGCGGCCACCCTTTGCGGGATTAGGGCGTCGGGCAATAGATAGATATATGGACTTTGATTTTCCTTTTACATATTCTAATCTTGTCTATTTCCTTCTGCCTAAATTGGATGAAGGTATGATTATAGTGCTTTTCTTACTTGCATTGTGCCCGTATCTGTGAGTGAATGGTGGTGGTGGTGGTGATGGTGATGGTGGTGGTGGTGATGGTGATAGTGGTGGTGGTGGTGGTGGTGGTGGTGGTGATAGTGGTGGTGGTGGTGGTGGTGGTGATGATGGTGGTGGTGATTGTGACGATGATGATGATGGTGGTGGAGATGGTGGTTGTGATGATGATGATAAACACGATAATGATGATTTCTCCTATTTCCCACCATTTTAGAATTTCCTGATCTTCGTCGGGGGCACCATCGCTGTCCCCATGGCCCTGGTGGGGTACTTGTGCCTGGGGGAGACAGACCCAGGGCGAGGCGAGATCATAGCAACGTTAATTTTCGTCTCCGGCATCATCACTATAATGCAGTCCACCCTGGGAGTCAGGTGCGTTTTCTGTGGTGTTTGTTTTGATGCGTTTTCTGTGACTTGGCGTATTGCATTTCGAACTCTCTCTCTCTCTCTCTCTCTCTCTCTCCTGTATTTCTTTTCTACCCCTTGCTATGTCTTTGTTATTACCTCTCTCTCTCTCTCTCTCTCTCTCTCTCTCTCTCTCTCTCTCTCTCTCTCTCTCTCTCTCTCTCTAGCATCTTACCATAAGTGATTGCTTACGTAAGTGATGGTAAAGGAGGAATGGGAGGCAGTATGCTTGAAGGGCGTCTCCTCTCTTCCTGTTAGTCTCATTTTTGGTTGTATTTTGATTGTAATGTATTTATAATCTGGCAAGTTACTTCAGATTGTGTCCCTTGCTCTGTGTGTGTGTGTGTTCTTACCTTACCTAATTGTTCTTACCTAATTGTATCTTTACAGGAATGAGTCAAGCTCGTATTGTCCCGTGTCTTAGACCATATTTATCGTACATATCCTTAAATTTGTGAATTGTTTTGGCACACACTATTTCATTCGGTAGTGCATTCCATTGATCAATTGCTCTGTTTGGGAAACTGAATTTCCTTACGTCTTTATCACCTCTCTTCTTATGCAGTTTTTTGCAGTGTCCTCTTGCTGATGCTTCTCCATGTGTTAAGTAATCATTTATGTCTATTTTCTCCTTTCCTGATATGCACTTATATAGCATTATCATGTCACCTCTTTTCCTTCTCTCCTGTAGTGTTGGTAGATTCAGTTTATTTAGTCTTTCTTCGTAGCTTAGGTCCCTTAAGCTTGGTATCCATCTTGTAGCGGCCCTTTGAACTTTTTCAATCTTGTCTATATGCTTTTTGAGATGAGGACTCCAGACTACTGATGCATATTCCAGGGTTGGTCTAATGAATGATGTTATTATCCTTTTTAGCATGTCTTCATTTATGTATGTGAATGCTATTCTCATATTTGCAAGCAGTGTATACATGTTCCGTACCTTCTCGCTGATGTGGTCAGCCGGAGATAGTCTGTTATTGATAATCACACCTAGGTCTTTCTCTCTTTCTGATGTGTATAGGGTTTTATTTCCTAACTTATAATCCCAATCAGGTCTTTTTCCACTTTTACCAAACTTGATTACATGACACTTGTCCACATTGAATTCCATTTGCCATGTACTACTCCATTCATGAAGTTTATTTAATTCTTCTTGTAGCTCCCTACAAGAGTCTGTGCTAGTAATTCTCCTTTGTATTTTTGCATCATCTGCAAACATATTCAGATAGCTCTCATTTCCAGTGTTACTGTTTATATCATTTATGTACACTAAAAACATGATTGGTGCCAGCACCGAACCCTGTGGTACTCCACTAGTCACTTCTTTCCATGATGAGTAGTTTCCTCTTAGTACTGTCCTCATTTCTCTTTTTATGAGAAAGTCTTGCATCCAACAAAACAGTTTGCCTCGAATTCCTCCTTGATGGTACAGCTTCCATAAAAGTCTTTGGTGTGGTACTGTGTCAAAAGCTTTCTTGAAATCTAAATAGATACTGTCCACCCATCCTTCCCTTTCCTGTATTGAGTTTGTTACTCTGTCATAGTAGCTCAACAGATTAGTAACACATGATTTTCCTTTGCTGAAACCAAACTGTCTTTCTGTTATCATACTGTGTTTTTCTAGATGATTTACCCAAGCTTTTCTTATAAGTTTTTCTAATACCTTGCTTACAACACTAGTCAGTGATACTGGTCGGTAGTTGAGAGGATTTTGTCTATTTCCTTTCTTGAATAAGGGGACTATATTTGCTTTTTTCCAAATATCAGGTAGTTTCCCTTGACTCAAAGATTTCTTGAAAATTAAAAATAATGGTTTACTTAACTCCTTTGCACATTCTCGTAACACCCAACATGAAATTTCATCAGGACCACTTGCTTTTCCTCTGTCTAATCCACTTAACTCCTCTTGTATTACTTTTTCTGCTATTTGTATATCTGGTAGTATGTGTGGACATGCGTGTTCCACATAGTCTCTCTCAAAATTTTTTTCTTCTGTAAAAACTAATTGGAAATTCTTATTTAGTGCTTCACAAATATCTTTCTCTTGTGTATAAGTGATTCCCTCGTCCGTGATGGATTGTATTATATCTTTTACTTTGGTTTTGCTTCTGATATAGCTGTAAAACAGCTTTGGTTGATCACTACTTTTATTTATTATATCCTCCTCAAACTGTTTTTGGGCTTCCCTCCTTATTCTTGTATAGTCGTTTCTTGCCTGTTTGTAATTATTATATGCCCTTTCACTATTGTGTCTTCTGTATCTATTCCACAACAAATCTCTTCTTTCTTTTGATTTTTTACATTCTGTATTGAACCATTTCTGTATTTTCTTATCTGCTTCTTTGTGCTGTGGGATGTACTTCTGGACTCCTATTTCATAAAATTCACAAAATTTTTTATATACAGCATTTAAATCTTGTCCTCTAAGCTCATTTTCCCAATCAACTTCTAAGAAATACTTCTTTAGGTCTTGATAATTTCCCTTTTTATAGTTTAGCCTCTTTTTGTAACTGTCAGTGCTGTTTACTATGTCATATGCTATCCTGAAGTTATAATTTAGTACTGCATGATCGCTTTTGCCGAGTGGAGGGTGATATATTAAACTGTCAATGTCATTTTCTTGCCTAGTAAATATTAGATCTAGCACTGAAGGTACATCAAGTCCTCTTTTTCTAGTGGTTTCCCTCACATGTTGCGTTAAGAAAAACTCTTGTACGAGATCCAGGAGCTTTTGGTCCCAGCAGCTTTCTTGGCTATTTATATCTAGAGTATTCCAATTTATATTTGTATTGAAATCCCCAGTTAGTATAATTCTTTCCGATTTCTCTTCCATTTTATGTAGCAAGGATCTTATACTATGAATTGTACTCTCTGCTAGGTCCTCATATTCGTCTCTTTCCCATGTGTTTGATTTGGGTGGCATATACAAATTGGCTACAATTACTTTACCTTCAGATGTGTCGATCTCTACTGCAATCAGTTCTACTTGTGATGGTATATCTAGGTTTATTTCCTTGACTTTTAGATTTTTCTTAGTTAATATTATAATTCCTCCTCCTTTTTTTAAATTTCTGTCTCTTCTCCATATATTGTATTCCTCTAAGTTTAGTATGTCATTGGATATCCTTGGTGTTAATTTTGTCTCAGTTAGGCATATTATTTGTGGTTCATTTTCTCTGACATAATCATTCATCTCTAGTAATTTAGATACCATTCCATCCACATTTGAGTACATCAACTTTATCATCTTGTTTATATACTTGTCATGACATGGTCCTACTAACTTCCTCCTTTTTCTTCCATCCTGTTTGTGTACCACTTTCGTACCTGCAATCCTATTACTTTGTAAAAAAATTTCTTCTTGTCCTCTTCTGATCTTCCCTCATTTTTTGTTTTTGCTTCCTCCCTTTTCTCTTTCAGTAATTCCAGTTCCTCTTGTGTTAGACATCTTTTTATCCATACATTTTTGAACTCCTCTTTTTCCATAAGATTCTTTGCATTTTTTAGTATCTCTTCCACAGTGTTTACACTCTGGAAAGTCACCTTTAGAGGTCTTGTCTTGCTTTTCTCGTATTTCCCTAACCTTTTGTGTTCCTCTATGTCTTTACTACAGATTTCCTCTGATACTTCTTTGAGTAAGTTCATTACATTTGCCATCTCCTTTTTGTCTCTAGTGATTTTGTTTTTAATTTCTTCCTCTTCTATACCAGTGATTACTATTGATTTATTTATTTCTACTGAATCTCTGACTAACTTTGGATTGTTTTGTATTATTCTTTTCACTTCCTTTTTAATGCTTTTTTCCTCCACCCTTGTTTCCAAGTCTTTCTTTACTTTCACCATTTCAGCATACGTGATTTCTACATCATTTTTGTAGCTTTGCACAGCTTCATTCACCTGTGTTATCTTCTCCTCAATATCACTGCTCTGGTCCATAAGACTGCTTGCTTGTCTAATTGTCTCTGTGTCATTTTTTAACTCTTCCATAACACTCTCGTGATTAAATACTGTACTTCCCATTTCACTCACTTTCTTCCTAAGGGTATTCAATTCCACTGTTAGTTCACTGATGGTTGTGTCTTTCTTATTGGCCTCCTTTCCCAGTTTATCTATCTCTTCCTTTTGCAAGTGCATTTGCTTCTTTATTTTATCAATTTCATTTTTGAAAGCCATTTCTAGATTGTATACACGTTCAACCAGTCTATTGTGAGTCTCCACTTCAACTAGTTCTTGGTAGAAATCGTCATTTTGCTTTTTACTTTTATCCCTTTTCTTTTCCAAATTTGTTTTACTGAAGTATGTATCCATTTTGTAATACTAAATGAACAGAGTATGTACTTACAGTGTGCACGCTTTCCCGGTCTTTCTGTAGTATAAACAAACCCAGCTGACTCAACGCATCGTGGTTCTTTGTTGTTTCAACCAGTCTTATTTAAACTTATTATTTCTTTTCCTTTTAATAATGAAAAATCATTTAGTCTAACCTGGTACAGAGCTTGACTCATTCAAAGATACTTATTTAGGTAATGCCTCTGGCCGTGTTGAGCTTGTATGGAGCGCCGGTACAGACGTCCACATCCAACGATGCCGTGTGTGTGTGTGTGTGTGTGTGTTTCTTACCTAATTGTATCTTTACAGGAATGAGTCAAGCTCGTTCTGTCCCGTGTCTTAAACCATTTTTATCATACATATCCTTAAATTTATGAATGGTTTGTGCTTGCGCGCGCGTGCGTGCGTGCGTGTGTGTGTGTGTGTGTGTGTGTGTGTGTGTGTGTGTGTGTGTGTGTGTGTGTGTCCATCCTTTACTATACTATATCATGGTCCTTCAATGTCTTGTACAGCACGCCTTGATCATGTTTCCTTTCCTTCGCGTTTTGAGAGTAGCGTCACTAGGGTGGGACACTATCCTCGTAGGGCAGCTCAGCCAACACATACCACCCTCAAACACCACCACACCACCCTTTAACACCACCCCACACCACCCTCTAACATCACGCCTCATCACCCCACCACCTTCTAACCACGCCACACCACCACACCACCCTCTAACCACGCCACACCACCACACCACCCTCTAACACCGCACCACACCACTCTCTAACACCACCCCACACCACCACACCACCCTCTAACACCACACCACACCACTCTCTAACACCACACCACACCACCCTCTAACACCACCACACCACCCTGTAACACCACACCACCCCACCCCACCACCCTCTAACACCACACCACCCCATCCGACGTTGTACCTATTTTAACTCGGTGATGTGTTTTAGGTGTAAGAGGCAGTATTGTAAATGTGACCCAGCCCAGGACATGTACGGTGATAAAAACATTTCTGTGAAGGATTTCTTAAGTAACCTGTCGTGGTGTAGCAGTGGCAGCCTCCTTGGTGACCTGCACTGGTGGTTTCAGGTCATACAGGGTGACCTCAAATGAACGCAGGTCATAGCACTAGGAAGACAGGGGCATCAGGGTTAGTGGTATAGCAGGATGGGGTCAAGGTCAATACGGTGTGGCTGTGGTAACGATTAGGTCAGACTGATCAGGTGGTGTGGCCCTGAGTCCGCCCCACACACACCCCACCTGAATCCCTGTGACTTCTATCTGTGGGACTTCTGTTGACTTCTATCTGTGGGACTTCTGTTGACTTCTATCTGTGGGACTTCTGTTGACTTCTATCTGTGGGACTTCTGTTGACTTCTATCTGTGGGACTTCTGTTGACTTCTATCTGTGGGACTTCTGTTGACTTCTATCTGTGGGACTTCTATTTACTTCTATCTGTGGGACTTCAATCTGTGACACTTCTGTGGGACTTCTATCTGTGGGACTTCTGTGGGACTTCTGTTGACTTGTATCTGTGGGACTTCTATCTGTGGGACTTCTATTGACTTGTATCTGTGGGACTTCTATCTGTGGGACTTCTATTGACTTGTATCTGTGGGACATCTGTGGGACTTTTATT
This sequence comes from Coenobita brevimanus, assembly GCF_032717465.1. Lineage (NCBI taxonomy): Eukaryota > Metazoa > Arthropoda > Malacostraca > Decapoda > Coenobitidae > Coenobita > Coenobita brevimanus. The sequence goes on from NC_136995.1 coordinate 12,400,518, forward strand.
TATGGGACTTCTATCTATGGGACTTGTATCTGTGGGACTTGTATCTGTGGGACTTGTATCTGTGGTACTTTTATCTGTGGGACATCAGAGCCATCCCAAGAGAGGCGTGTGTCTGCGTGATTATTATTTCGCATTCAAGAGTACCTACCATTTACAGCGCTGGGTGGTAACCATATAACCAAACCATACGTGCTCCCTACGTGTCAACAAGTGGGTTGGTGGAGGGTTAGTGCCCCTCCCCGTAAAATTAATAACTCAAAGTCAAATGGCCACCCTTTATGGGATTATGGCGTCTGGCAATAGATAGATAGATAGATAGAGTCCTTACGACGTCGAGGTGGTCATTTGGAACACATTTTGAAAAGGCCATAAAAAATAGACCATTAGAAGTACACAATCCAAACTTTCAGGACTGTTGTGTCATCAACTCAGCTTAACGTGAATGCAGAAATGAAGCAAATCTCTCATCTGTCTGTCTATCTAATGCCAGACGCCATAATCCCGTAAGGGGTGGCCGTTTGACTTTGAGTTATTTGTTTTACGGGGAAGGGCACTAACCCTCCACCAACCCACTTGTTGACACCTAGGGAGCACGTATGGTTTGGTTATATGGTTACCACCCAGCGTTGTAAATGGTTTCTTGGCTTACAGGAAACCATTAGGCTTGTCACTCAATGTAAAGCCACCTGTAAAGGAAAGAAAAACAATAAGAAGTGACAGGAAAGATGGGAGATATAGGAAGAGAGGAGGGCAGGCACA
>NC_136995.1:12406276-12438776 GCF_032717465.1 Coenobita brevimanus
CATATGCAGATGACTCAACACTACATAGTTCATTCACACTCAGACATCCATTTACAAAGTCTAATATCTCTACCTCTCAACTCAGTACAGCCATCTCCATAAATCAAGATCTATCTACAATCAGTGAATGGGGACAAAACAACCTTGTCTCTTTTAGTGCTAGTAAAACTAAATATATACAGTTTACTAATAGACAGATATTGCCAGATTCGTACATTACCTTCAGTGCTACTAATATTCCCATCTCCAAAAGTATTGAAATTCTTGGTGTCTCACTTAACAGTGCCCTCAGCTGGACCTCTCATGTCAGATCACTTGCTAAAACCGCCTCAAAGAAACTTGGATTATTGTACTGAGTCTGTAACTTCTTCGCCGATGAGCAGTTAGCTATGATTTATAAGAGTCATGTGCGCTCTCAGCTTGAATATTGCTCACCCTTGTGGAATGGTTGTGGAGAGGTTGCATTAAGACAACTAGACAAAATTCAGAATAAAGCTGTTAGAATCATTAACAACCCTGCCATTACATATAAACTACCTCCCCTGCAAGTAAGAAGGAATGTTGCCTCCCTTGCATTATTTTACAGATATTTTTTTGGCAAATGCTCAGACGAAGATGCGTCCATGGTGTCACCTCTCTATGCCTTCCCTCGTGCTACACGGGCATCTGGTAGCCCTCATGACTGGAATGTCACTCAACCATATTGCAGAACTTCTGCCTATCAGAATTCTTTCATTCCCCGAACTGCATCTCTCTGGAACTCGCTTCCCCAGAGTTGTTTCCCTCCAAATTTCAACCCACAGCTGTTCAAGTCTAATTGTTACAGATATTTTATGAACAGAGGACACCAGTAATCTGGTGTATGGATTATTTTTTTTTACCCATTTGTTTTTCCTTCCTCCGTTCTGTTATTTATAAAAAAAAATATATATGGATAGATAAATAGATAGACAGATAGACATGTAGATAGATAGATGCAGTAGATAGAGTAGGATACATATGTGGGGTGCAATAGTGAACACCAAACCCAGTGTAAAGTGTAGAGTAGGATCGTTCTTGCATGGGGCGCTAACACACCAAGCCCAGTGTGGTGAGGTGTAGAGTAGGAACGTCCATGCAGGGGGCGCTAACTCTCCTCCACATACAGGTCTAGAGGGTCTGCTACTCATGATGGTCACCCCCCTCACCATAGTGGCCACCGTCGCCATGTTGGGCCTCTCCCTCGCCTCCGTCAGCTGCAAACAGGCCTCCTCCCACTGGCCCGTCGCGGCGGTGTAAGTGCGTGTGTTTGCGTGCGTGTGTGTGTGTGTGAGAGAGAGAGAGAGAGAGAGAGGGAGGGAGAGAGAGAAACTGTGTGTGTGTGTGTGTGTGTGTGTGTGTGTGTGTGTGTGTTTTGCAGTGGTGTAAGTGTGTGTGTGTGTGTGTGTGTGTGTGTGTGTGTGTGTGTGTGTATGTTGCAGTGGTGTAAGTGTGTGTGTGTGTGTGTGTGTGTGTGTAATGCAAGGATATTAACATCTTAAGTCGCCCTCTTTTCCTTCTTCTCTCTCTCTCTCTCTCTCTCTCTCTCTCTCTCTCTCTCTCTCTCTCTCTCTCTCTCTCTCTCTTTCTCTCCTAGTCAGTCTCTCATTCTCCATTCACTTCATCTTCCTCATCTTCGAACTCTTTGGCTAAATCGCTTGTTGCCCAAAATATAACCGCCATGTGTTTATATGATACTTGAGGGCACCCACCATCCACTCACTTGATGTAGTTCTGCCATGAAGTTCGTAACAAGCCAAGCATCTTCGTGTACCCCAGGAAACTATTTACGTTGGGTGGTAACCATGGCAAAAAAAAAATTTCAATAACAGCAGAGGAAGAAAAAACGATTGAATAAAACAAAAAAAAACAGTCCAAACAAGAACAAGAACACAAACAACAACAACAACAACATTATTCACACGTCTATTTTATTATTATTATTATTATTATTATTATTATTATTATTATTATTATCATCATCATCATCATCATCAATATTATTACTGTTACTATTATTATTATTGTTATTATTATTATTATTATTATTATTATCATTATTATTATTATTATTATTATTTTTGTTCAGGCACCTGTTACTGCTGGTGTTGGTGTCTCAGTACTTCAAGAGGGTCAAGACGCCCCTCCCCTTCTACTCCCGTGGCCGCGGCTGTCACGTCAGGTGGCTCCCCCTCTTCACCTACTTCCCCGTGAGTACCTGCACACACCTCACGCCCTTGTAGCAAAACTGGGTACGCAGAGCTGTAGGAAGGGCCTTACTTATTGACGGGCACTTATAGAACACCCGTAGTAGTAGTAGTAGTAGTAGTAACGCCAGGCTCATTGGAACGTGACTCCTGTAGACTGTAAACTTAACCTGCCCTTCTGCTTATCATCCTCCCTTGTATACTCCACTACCATCACCCCCACACCTACACCCCCACACCCCTCCTGCACACCCCCACTAACCCCACCCGCTCGTCAGCTGCTCCTAGTAACGCTGCTGACGTGGGCGGGGTGCTGGGTGCTGACTGTTGCCGATGTGCTGGCCAGGGACTCAGCAGCCAGGACAGACCGCTCCGGGGCACTGCTGGCTGAGGCACCTTGGTTTAGAATTCCGTACCCAGGTGAAGTGTGTTTATTATTATTATTATTATTATTATTATTGTTATTATTATTATTGTTTTTATGATTGTTATTATTATCTTTATCATTATTATTGTTGTTATTATTATTATTATTATTGTTATTGTTATTATTGTTATTATTATTATTATTATTATTATTATTTCACTCATCTTTAATGCCGGGAACAACTGCCTAGCCCCGGGCTCCTACGCATCTCATGGGGCAGTGTAGGATTGGATGATGGATGGATGGATGGATTATTATTATTATTATTATTATTTTTATTATTATATATATATATTTTTTTTACTATGTCTTGGCCTAAAATTACCGTCTCTCCATCTTGAATGCTGAGTTGTAGCAATAGATTAACAACAGAGTATGATGCTAGTCACGAAGAAGTGCCGTGGGAAGGATGTTGGGCCGTAGGATGCTAGTCACAAAGAAGTGCTGTGGGATGGATGTAGGGCCGTAGGATGCTAGTCACGAAGAAGTGTTAGGTTAATATGAAAAAGGTTTAGCAGAGACTTCGAAAAAATTTAGGGGTATTGTGGACGCCCTGAACACTTTTTCCTTAGCGATTTATCCTGCCTGTTATACCTTGACATTAGGTTTTGAAGTATTTATCTTGCTTTTGAGTTATTTATCAGTTATTTATCTTGCTTTTGAGTTATTTGTGTTATTTATCTTGCTTTTGAGTTATTTATCTGTTATTTGTGATGCTTCTGAGTTATTTGTCTGTTATTTATCTTGCTTTTGAGTTATTTATCTTGCTTTTGAGTTATTTATCTGTTATTTATGATGCTTTTGAGTTATTTATCTGTTATTTATGATGCTTTTGAGTTATTTATATGTTATTTATCTTGCTTTTGAGTTATTTATGTGTTATTTATCTTGCTTTTGAGTTATTTATGTGTTATTTATCTTGCTTTTGAGTTATTTATGTTATTTATCTTGCCTTTGAGTTATTTGTGTTATTTATCTTGCCTTTGAGTTATTTATCTGTTATTTATCTTGCCTTTGAGTTATTTATCTTATTTATGATGCTTTTGAGTGATTTATCTTGCTTTTGAGTTATTTATCTGTTATTTATCTTGCATTTTGAGTTATTTATCTGTTATTTATTTGTTATTTATCTTGCTTTTGGGTTATTTATCTGTTATTTATCTTGCTTTTTCAGTTATTTACCTCCCTAACGTTATTGCTCCTGACTTAACCCTCTCTCTCCCGCGCAGGCCAGTGGGGGGGGATGACCGTCAGCGTGAGTGGCGTAGTGGGGATGCTGGCCAGCGTGATTGCGTCAGTGATTGAGAGCATCGGCGACTACAATGCCTGTGCCGATATATGCCGTGAGTAGAGAGAGAGAGAGAGAGAGAGAGAACATTGCACGTACATGACCTACACACACACATACACACACACACACACACACACACACACACACACACACACACACACACACACACACACAGAAACATTCCACTTACATAACCACTATGATTTTCACTTTAATTTGGCCTAAGAGAGAGAGAGAAAGAGAGAGAGACAGACAGATAGACAGACAGAGATAGACAGACAGACCATTACACTTACATAACCACTATGATTTACACTTAGAGAGAGAGAGAGAGAGACAGACAGACAGACAGACAGACCATTACACTTACATAACCACTATGATTTACGCTTAGAGACAGACAGACAGACCATTACACTTACATAACCACTATGATTCACACTTAGAGAGAGAGAGAGAGAGAGAGAGATGATAGTGTACTGGGTCCTCTCCCCCGTTAGAGGTGGTGTCCCCGCCCCTTCACGCGGTGACACGGGGCTGTGGTATGGAGGGGCTGGGGAGTGTCCTGGCGGGAATATTTGGCACCACCACCGGCACCGCATCCTATACCGGCAACATCACCCTTATTGGCATGACAAAGGTGAGGTCAGGGGAGGTCAGGTCAGGGTAGTTAGGGTAAGGTTAGGGTAAGTTGGGTAAGGTCAGGTGAGGTTAGGTTAGGTAGGGTACGGTTGGGGTAGGTTAGGTTAGGTTAGGTAGGGTAAGGTTAGGTTAGGGTAGGTTAGGTAGGGTAGGTTAGGTTAGGTTAGGTAGGGTAAGGTTAGGTCAGGGTAGGTTAGGTTAGGTTAGGTAGGGTGAGGTTAGGGTTGGTGAGGTAGGGTAAGGTCAGGGTAGGTTAGGTTAGGGTAGGAGAGGTCAGGTTACATTAGATTAGTTACAGTTTGATTGGATTTGTTCAGGTTACACAAGGTTAGGTGAAGGTATTGTTTGTTTTGGTTAGGGCAGGTGAGGTCACGTAATATTGGGTTAAGTTAGGTCATGCTGGGTTAGGGTAAGGTTTGGTTGGGTCCATTCTTTGCTTAGTGTATATTTCTCCTCTGTATATATATATGTGTTTAGATCGTATACCTTTTTCTTATGTCCTTTGGAAGTAAATTTATTCTTCGTCTCTTTCTGTGTTTAGAGTATTTTCCTCTGTTTTGTATTTAGAAAGTATATATATTTTTCTCCACATCTTCTGTGCATAGTATACGTTTCCTCGTCTCTATACTCACTCTCTCTCTCTCTCTCTCTCTCTCTCTCTCTCTCTCTCTCTCTCTCTCTCTCTCAGGCCATATTAAGTAAAGATCATAGCGGTTATGTGAGTGTAATGGTCTGTCTGTCTCTGTTTGTCTGTCTGTCTGTCTGTCTCTCTCTCTCTCTCTCTCTCTCTCTCTCCAATTTTACGTATGTGTGTCTGCATTATTTTGTGTGGTTGCAGGTGGCCAGTCGTCGTGTGGTGCTGTGGTGTGGTGGTATCATGCTGGTGCTGGGGGTGTTCTGCAAGTTCTGTGCTGTGTTCGCCACCATCCCTGAGCCTGTTCTGGGAGCCAATCTCATCTTCATGTTCTCCCTCATCACCGGTATTGCCTTCTCCACCCTCAGGCTCATCAATCTTACCTCCGTCAGGAACCTCTTCGTCTTGGGCTTCTCCGTCTTCATGGGACTCGCCCTGCCTGATGTGAGGACGGGTTCCCTAGCTCCTTTCCCTGTGCGATTCAGTTGGCGTATTACTTGTCTCCTTCTGGGATTTGTATGTGTGTGTGTTGGGACTTGCTGTGTGTGGAGTATGGGTCTGGCTTACTCGTGTAGTCAGTTCCATCCATCCATCCATCTGTCCTTCCATCCATTCATCCATCCATTCATTCATTCATTCATTCATCCATCCATCCATCCATCCATTCATTCATTCATTCATTCATCCAACTATCCATCCATTCATACATTCACTCAGTCATCCATCCATCCATCCATCCATCCATCCATCCATTTATTCATCCATCCATCCATCCATCCATCCATCCATCCATTCATTCATTCATCCATCCATCCATTCATTCATTCATTCATCCATCCATCCATCCATCCATCCATCCATCCATCCATCCATCCATCCATTCACCCATCCATCCATCCATCCATTCATCCATCCATCCATCCATCCATCCATTCATTCATTCATTCATCCATCAATCCATCCATCCATCTATGAAGAGTGAAAAACTTATCTGATGGTAGTTAATAATAATAATAATAATAATAATAATAATAATAGTAGTAGTAGTAGTAGTAGTGGTTGTATTGATAGTGATGATGATGTGATGAATAATATTACTGATGATAATACTGATGAAGGTATTAACAACAGTAATAATAATAATAATAATAATAATAAAAATAATGATAATAATAATAATAATAATAATAATAAAAATAATGATGTTAATAATAATAATAATAATAATAATAAAAATAATGATAATAATAATAATAATAATAATAATGTCTTACGCTCCTCATGGGGCAACGTAGGATTGGATGATGGATGGATAATAATAATAATATTAATGATAATAAAAATAATAATAATAAAAATAATAATAATAATAATAATAATAACAATAACAACAACAATAATAATAATAATAATAATAATAATAATAATAATAATAATAATAATTCTCTCTTCTTCCTTCAGTGGGCCAGCCGCAACCCTCACGCCATCAACACAGGCATCTCATCCTTGGACAACACACTTACGGCACTGATACAGACCGCCATGTTTGTAGGAGGATTTTTCGCCCTCGTCCTTGATAATGCCATTCCGGGTACAGTTGTGTGCAAAAGTTGTGGCCTTCCCTGTTCGTATTTCTTCTCTCCATGGAATTTCTTCTTAGTACAGTTGCCTTCAAAAGTTCCCTCGCCTCTCCTGCCTTTTTTTTTTAATCTGGTTTTATAATACAGTTGCTGTCAAAAGTTCTGCCTGCTACACTTAACCATCGTCTTTCGTAACATATTCCTAGTAGCGATTTATTATATACATCAGTGTCTTACGGTTAGGGCAGTTTCTTCTCTCTCTCTCTCGTCGGTAATGGAAGCTCCGTAACACCTATTCGTAATTGATTTATTTTACTTATTACACCTTACCGTCCTTAGCTGTGTTATATAAATCCTTCCAGTATCATCACACTCTCCATAAATAACATACAAAAGAATACTAGCCAGCCGTAACCAAAAATAAATCGGTAAGGAATAGGTGTTAGTGAGCTTCCATGCCCAGCGACAAGCCTCTAACTCTAATCTCTAATCTCTAACCCCCCCCAGGCACAGCGAAGGAGAGAGGCCTGATGAACTGGGTATATCATCAGCAAGGCCTTCACCCCACCCCACAACCAACCACACACCCCACCATCCATACATACGACTTGCCCTTCGGAATGGAGGCTGTCAGGAGGTATGTAGGGCGGGGCAAGGCAGGGGAGAGCAGGGTAGGATAGGGTGGAAGAGGACAGAGTAGGGTAGGGTAGGGTAGGGTAGGATTGGGTGGAAGGACAGAGTAGGACAAGGCTGTGGAGAGTAGGGTAGGAGTGTAGGGTAGAGAGGGCAGGGTAGGGTAGAGAAAAATAGGGCAGGGCAAGGGAGAGTAGGGTAGTGTAGGGTATAGAAGGATAGGGCAGAGGAGGGTAGGGTAGTGTAGGGTAGGGCAGGGCAGGAACGTATAGGGTAGGACAAAACAGGACAGCGTAGGATAAGACGACACAACATGACTTTTTGCAACTTTTTAGAGTGTGTGTGTGTGTGTGTGTGTGTGTGTGTGTGTGTGTGTGTGTGAGGGAGAGAGAGAGAGAGAGAGGGAGAGAGAGAGAGACATAGAGAGAGTGAGAGAGAGTATTTAATGACGAGTTTTTTCTTTTTTTCTTTCATAGGTGGAAGTGGACGAGATGGGTTCCTTTCCTGCCAACCTTTGCAGGATTTAGGAGGAGCAGGAGAGTTGGTGATGGCACTGCTGAGCCCTGCCACACTGCACCACTACACCACCACACCAGCACCACACCTTCCCCCTCCACTTCCACATCAGCCACAACCCCCCACCTGTGATGCTGAACGTTTCTACCACACCCACACCACGCTACCACCACACCCTCATCCATAACCATACCATACTACACCACACCACACCACCACACCCTCATGCATGACCACACCACACCACACCATACCACCACACCACATCACCGCACCCTTTCCCTCCACCATTTCTCTCACTCCCTCCATATCAACTCCACTGCACAGCCACCATTCCATCCTTCATCCAGTCCACCAATACACATCCACTCATACACTTCGGTCGTATTTTCCACCTCTAACACCTTTTCCTACGCGATTTATTTTGTTTATTATACCCTCCTATTCTGTGTTCCTTAAATCCGTCCCATATCGCCTTAATCTGCATCAGTAATATACAAAAGGATATTGACCAGCCATATCCGAAAATAAATCGCTAAGGAAGAGGTGTTAGGGAACAATACGAGCCTCAGAGGTGGGTCAAAACTTATAAGCAGGTGTTTGTTAATTACCTGTATTATTATTATTATTATTATTATTATTATTATTATTATTTTTATTATTACTGTTATTATTTTTATTATTATTATTATTATTATTATTATTATTGTTGTTGTTGGTGTTGATTTGTAGTAGTAATAGTAGTAGTGATGTTATTGTTGTAGTTGTTATTATCATTAGTAGTAGTAGTAGTAGTAGGAGTGGTAGTGGTATTTGTAGTAGTAATAGTAGTAGTGGTGTTATTGTTGTTGTTATCATTAGTAGTAGTAGGAGTGGTAGTGGTATTTGTAGTAGTAATAGTAGTAGTGGTGTTATTGTTGTTATTATTATTGTTATTTTTACCTCCACCAGCGAAGGTTGAGGAGGTTATGTATTCGCCTGTGTCTGTCTGTCTGTCTCGAAAAGTCATCAGTGAGTTTCAGCGATATTTTGTGGAAAGGTTAATGATAGGCCAAGAAAGTTGACCTAATTTTGAGGGGGCTCCGGATTCCGATGCAGGTCCTTTTAAATGGCACTGGCGGAGGTATGCGTTCTCTGAGTGCCTCCTAGTTATGTTATTGCTTAGTGCCTTCTAGTTAGTTATTGTTATTTGGTGTTGGTGCGTGGGTGGTGATGGTGATGGTTATTGCACCCATACACCTAGCGCAAGTGTGTGTGTGTGTGTGTGTGTGTGGATAGATTGATAGGTAGATTGTGTGTCTGTGTCTGTGTATGTGTGTGTGTGTGTGTGAATAGATTGATAGGTAGATGTGTGTGTGTGTGTGTGTGTGTGTGTGTGTGTGTGTGTGTGTGTGGATAGATGTAGATAGATTGATAGGTAGATGTGTGTGTGTGTGTGTGTGGATAGATATAGATAGATTGATAGGTAGATGTGTGTGTGTGAAAACTGCCCATCTCAGTTTATATCATGTTTCTACCTAACTTGGTGAACTAGTTAAGGGTCAGCCATGGAACTGACCTTTTTTTTTTTTAATAGAGCAATAGGTCACAGGTGGAGGTCACAGGGAAGGGTCATTACAAAGAGTCTATCCGATTTAGAGCACACTTGGTGGGAGGCATGAGGGTAAGAGAAAAATTAAGTAGCAAAATCTTAAGAAATATCAAAGGTCAGGGTAAGAGGGCAAAGTCAGACGTTCATCCCAGTGACCCGTAGCCTCGTGGGTCAAGATAGCTCCCTAACACCTTTTCCTAAGCGATTTATTTGTCTTATTGCACCTTCCTATTCTTCTGTGGTGTAAATCCTTCCAACGTCACCATACTCTGCATAAAAATGGCTACTGTTTTTATTTATATTTTTTTCTTTTTAAACAACCCTAATTAATTTCTTATAAACAGTGATAAATGTTAATAAAGTTGTAATGACGCGTGACTTATTTAATTAGGTGATGACGGTGGTGATGATGATGATGATGACGACGGTGGTGGTGATGATGATGATGATGACGGTGGTGGTGGTGATTATGATGATGATGATGACGGTGGTGATGATGGTGATGGTGGTGGTGGTGGTGATGATGATGATGATGACGGTGGTGATGATGATGATGATGACGGTGGTGATGATGATGATGGTGGTGGTGATGATGATGATGATGATGAGAACGGTGGTGATGATGATGATGACGGTGGTGATGATAACGATGATGGTGATAACGGTGATGATGATGACGGTGGTGATGATGATGATGCAGGATAGTTATGCATTTGAGAGAGAGAGAGAGAATGCTAAATTTACAGTCGTAACTAGGAGAGAGAGAGAGAGAGAAATTTACAGTCGTAACTAGGAGAGAGAGAGAGAGAGCTAAATTTTCAATCTTAACTAGGAGAGAGAGAGAGAGAAGCAGATTTACAATCGTAACTAGGAGAGAGAGAGAGAATCAAGTTTACAATCGTAACTAGGAGAGAGAGAGAGAATCAAGTTTACAATCGTAACTAGGAGAGAGAGAGACCTAACTTTAGTCATAACTAGAAAGCCTCACTCCCATAACTCACATGAGAAGGAACAAAAAAGAAAGACGTATTACCATCCATTTTTAATACAACATTTCTGAAAACATAAGGCAAGAAAAGGTAGGCTAATTTTTACATCCAGTTACGCGGCCTTATTTATGGATATTACACAAACTGAAAAAAAAAAAAAAAAAAAAAGTCAACTCAAACCGTATAGGCAAAAAATAAAAGACCATATATTTTTTCCTGTGGCGAGGTTGGGGACGAGAGATGCCGAAGTGTAGACGTAATTGGATATTCACGGTTTAGATTTTGTCGGGTTTGGCTCGTGAAATATTAATGGACAAGCCTGTGGAGATGATAAAAAATAAATAAATAAATAACTGACCATATAAAGGAGTAAATAAATAGATAAATACTGTGGCAGATATGAAAACATTTACATTTCAACTCCCCGGAATCGTCAGTTTGTTTACCACGGTGACGTCATAGAGCCCATCTCACTCCGGGGGACGGTCTCCGCTAATACACATTCCTTTCTTTTTATTCCTTCCCTCTCGTGTTGCGCCGCCGTGGTAAGGTCTATAGGTGCAAGGTGTGGGTAGGGGAGGTCAGGGAGGGGGACAGTTCAGCCTCAGTAGTCGTATACGTCACCACGATGACCTAGGGCGTCTCCTCGCTTGCCGAACCTGTAATAAGACAAAGATAGATGTTGCCTTTTGAATCTAGAATCCGTATTGAGTTCACAGATATAAGAAAAGCCAAATTTTTTATTGGTTCCTTTGCCTAATAGTAACAAAAAGTGCCTAAGATTATTTAATATGGTTTTTATGAATTTGACTTAGTAATCATAGAGAATTACGTAATCATATTTATAAACATTCTCAACTTAAGGATCTTTGAATATGACCAAGTAAACGTCGCCTAGCATCCGGGCCCGTATTCTCGTCGGTTAAGGAAGCTCCCTAACACCTTTTCCCAGGCGACTTATTATTTTTCTTACTACACCTTACTGTCCTTTTCTGTGCTATAAAAATCCTTCAAACATCGCCATACTTAGTGTAATGCTGTGTTTTTAACCCTTTAGCCGCGGGTGTCATTCCAGAATGACATCGACAAAACTGGACCAAACCGCGGATGTCATTCTGGAATGTTCGTGAATATTTTGAACACCGCGCGTTTTTCCTGTGCCAAATTGTCTCACGCAAGAGTAGCTGTCGAGTTCTTTCATGCCAGCCATCCCACACCTCTATCCTCCCACCCCGAGGGGCCCCCCCCCCTGCCCTGACATGCATCAGTCAGTATCTGTCCAGCTCTGTGCGTGATAATGGCGCTCTGTCCCGACTCATCGTCGCTCGCTTCCTCCTCGCAAATGATCAGTGCTACTGTGCCTTCGACCTCTACACCGGTGAAGGAACTGCTGACGGCGAGGCAGAAGGGGTTGAGCACTCCAGAAATTAGAACAGAACTGGACAAAACTGTAAGTACTACTCTGGATTGTGGCAGTGAGAGTGATACACTTACAGCAAGTAGTGACGATTTTGCAGTGATTGGTGGTGAACCCTTTACCATTGACAGTGACAGTGATGAAAGTGAGCGTGTAGTTTCTCCCCCACCACCCCCAACTTACTCTGGGAAAGGGAAGGCGCCTATGGGGAAAATTGGTGTTGCACGTGGGAAGGGAGTGAAGCGCAGACTTACGTCTCCTACACCAGGCCCTAGTAAGCATTTCCCACCACTTTCCCGTTCCCCTAGCCCTATTGCCCTCACATCATCTTCATCTTCTGCCGTGCCCTGTCCTCAGTCTACATCATCTGAGGAATATGAATTCCCAGAGCCTGCACAGCGAGGGAAGGCAGGCCGTGCAGGCAGGGTAAGCAGGGCAGGCTGGCCTAGAACAAAGGGGATGCGTGGCAGTTGGAGGGCAAAGCTGGGCGATAAGCGAGGTGATAAGCGGGGAAGAAAGGGTCAAATTTCACCACACACCAGGTCAGTAACCCCCCCGCCTGCCCCCTGCTCATCTCCCTCACCCTCGCCACCCCCCTCCCGCTCGCCTCCTGCCTCACCCCCCTCCCGCTCGCCTCCTGCCTCACCCCCCTCCCGCTCGCCTCTTGCCTCACCTCCTGCCTCACCCATTGCCTCCACCTCAGCTCCTTCTCACGGGGAAACGAGTGCAATGCGACCTGCCACTTCCACTGAACCACACACAGGGAAAGTTGATGCATTTGTTTGGTCTGACGGTGCAGATTTTCAGCCACACAATCCACCGTTTGATATGACAAATGCTGGAATACAGCCTGCCTTTCCATGCAACGCAGGAGATGATGTTGTTGACTACTTCCTGGCCTTCATGGATGACGAAATCGTGCAGCATGTCAGCGATGAGACCAATAGGTATGCAGCTCAGTGTGCAGCAGAAGGGCTGGGACCTGTTGGCTCACCAAAGCAAGTGTCGTGGTTGCCTGTCGGGATCAGAGAGCTGTATGTGTTCTTTGCACTGATGTTCTTGATGCCCCATATCAAGAGACATTAGTTGGAGGAGTACTGGCTCGTGGATGACATTACTTCTATCCCAACATTCGGGAAGTATATGTCACGGGATCGGTTCCGACAGCTGCTAGGATACCTGCACTTCGCTGATAATGGAAACCCGTCCCAAACTGACCCTTTGTGGAAAGTGAGGGATTTTCTCAACAGGATTAGGGATCGATTTATGCGATTTTTCCGTCCTATGCAGAAAGTCGTCATAGACGAATCCCTGGTATTGTTCAGAGGACGTCTCAAATTCATGCAGTACATCCCCAGCAAACGCCACCGCTTTGGGATAAAGTTCTTTGTGCTGTGTGACTGTGAGATGGGGTATATGCTTGATTTCGTTATCTACTCTGCAAGCACAATGGACGTGAACAGGAAAGACCCCCTTGGCTTCTCTGGCTCCGTTGTAAAAGTGCTGATGGAGAGGTATTTTGGTGGGAATCATGTGCTGTACACAGACAATTATTACACAGCACCGAAACTCTCCAAATACCTGGCTGAACACGGCATTGGCACTGTTGGCACTGTACGGAGCTATAGGAAAGAGTGGCCAAGTTTCCCAGAAGCATCATCCTCATCCAAGGGAGATGTGCACCTGAAGAAGTCAGACAAGCTTCTGGCGATCAGGTGGCTTGACAAGAAGGTCGTGAATATGATCAGCACCATCCACAAGGGGGAATTGCAGAGAACTGGGAAGGTCAGCTACAGGACGGGAGAGCCAATCATGAAGCCTGATGCCGTCATTGATTACAATGTGAACATGAGACTTGTTGATAAGTCTGATATGATGATTGGCGAAATAGACTGTCTCAGGAGAAACACCCGATGGTACAGGAAGGCTTGCCTGCACATGCTCGATATGTGCATGCTCAACGCCTTCATCCTCTACAAGACACAAGTCGGGGGCATAAGGCAACCATCCCTGAGACAGTTCTCCAAGACTGTCGTGCAGCAGCTGCTTGCACGATTTGGTCAGGTGACCAGGTGACGGCATTGATCCCAAGGCGCCTCGACACTCTGACACACAACCTGACCGTCTTGAGTGCCGCAATTACATGAGCCGGCACCAGCTTGTGAAATTGCCTCTTACCGCAGGCGGCAGGTTGTCACAGGGCCGCTGCAGAGTATGTCATAACACCACACGGAGGCCTCGGACGAGAAAAATGAGCACACACCAGTGCCAGGAATGCCAAGTCGCTCTCTGTGTGACTCCGTGCTTTGGCGAGTACCACTCTCTGAGTAAATACTGAAAGTGAGTGATATACAGTGATGCGACAGTGACGTGCTTTACCAGTAATTGTGTAATGGATAATGTAGTAATAAGGGATATTTTGCCTAGAAAAAAATGTAAATATTGGCCAGTATAATAAGTGATATTGTAATAAGAGAATCTGCGGCACTTATGTAATTCTGCGGCACTTGTGTAATTCTGTGATGCGACAGTGACGCAATATAGTAATAAGTGCAGTGTAAATATAATGTATATTGCCCAGATTATATGTAAAATAATATTAGAAGTTAGAAATAATGAAGAGATCGCCGCTAACCAAACGTCAGTGAGCGGATGAAGCCGCAGTGAAGTGCGGGCGCAGCCGCAGTGAAGTGCCTTTTACCTACCTCAGTGAACACAGAGTGGGTGTTTATCGTATGTGCAGTGTTCATATAGGTTTATATTACTATTGTCAGAGAGTGGTTGGCATTTGGTACTGGTGTGTGGGGCGTAAAATAGTGATTTTACACCCCTCACATCTAACGGCACTGCCCGTCCTGTGAAAGTCAACAAAGTCATGAAACCTACATCAATGGAAAGCTGAAGGTTAGTACTTTCTAATGGTACCTTATTTTTTTTCTCTAGCTTTATTCTGTGCAGAGTTATTAAAGGTTAAAGGTTTGTTTACATTTGGCTGAAACCCCTGCGGGAGAGGACAGTCAGGCCAAAACAATGCCCGCGGTTAAACAGTTAAGGCGACTTCTCGTCGTAAAAACACGAGCTACTGGAACGGGGTCCGTTTGCTAGACCGGATGTAATGCACTAACAAAGGAACAGGACATAAAAATAGGCAGTATACCGTATCACATCTATTACTTAGGTCCTACTCATTACAGTGTATATACAATGGTATTTAGCATATAGGGGAACAGAGATACAGGATTACACTCGGCTTCACAGAATGATCACATATATATTAACACTATGACACAGGGAGATCGCAGGTATCCTTTAATGTCACTTGGAGGGTAGTTATGCAACTGGGGTTGTTCGTTTGAATTAATTATTATGGCACTTCAAGATAATAATAAACTGGGGCTGTTCACTTTAAGATCACTGAGATTGGGAGTCTGTTTCGAGGATATTACCATAATAGAGGTAGGGTGCGGATAGCGACACTCGACACTGTCACCTGGTCGCGGGGACACATACACTTGCCTTTCGGCTCACCCGCGCACCTACCTCTAGATTCACAGAAAACTCCCTGGTTCCTTGATGCGGGGAGGGACTGAATTATTTATCAATAGACACTTCTTACCCTGATGGCACGAGTTTCTGTTAGGCCACTGTTTAATATATTTTCCGTGTAAGCACTGTCACTGTACTCTGGATCACTGTCACTGTCACCGTCTTACCCTTGTTTCCTGGGTTGTTAGATCACTGTTTCACTTACTGTCAGGGAGGCTCACCTGTCTGGGGCCTCGACCTGAGGGGCGGCTCCTATCTTAGGGCCGCGCCGGTGGGGTGCAGGGAGGCCTTGTGGTCTGGGGGTCTCGACCTGATCGGGGGCCCTCGGGACTAGGGCCGAACAGCCGGAGCAGTCGGGCCTGCTTCCTTTGCCTCTGGGGAGTGAGGGAGCCTGGATCTCCGTCGTTGTAGACTGCGGCGGCGGGCCTGGGCGTCCTGGGACTGCGGGTGCTCAGGGGGAGAGGCGCCGTCAGGGCTGGGCTGCGGCAGCGTCTCCTGCAGGGCTCCGGCAGGGTCAAAGAACTCCCGGGTGTGGGCGGTAAGTCCGTTATCGGGCCTTGCCACCACTCTAGTGTCTCCTCCGGGCCTATAAGCCCGGATGGCGACGAAGGGCTCCCTGAAGGGAAAGAGGCTAAAGGGAGACTCATGCTCTTCGTGGTCCCTTGAGTGTGTCTATAGGTCTGAGTCGGGGCTCTACTTCCCCTATTGTTCTCCTTAGCTCTAGCCGTGAACTTGCCCGGCGTACGGGGGACACCTATAGGGTGATCGAGGTCGCCCTTTCGCCGTGGCAAGGTACCGCCGGCGTGGTGGTCCTCCCGCAGTAGGGGACAAACCGGAGTGAGGGGCTCAGAGGCCACACTCTCTCCAATACGGACAGATCCTACCTGCAGGGAATTCTCCACCCTGGTATGTGCCCCGGCCGGAGCCGAGTGTCTGCCCATACGGAAGACGACTAACGGGTGAACTGGTTCGCCCGTCCGTTGCGGCAAGGTACCGACCCCGGGACGCCGCTTCCGTAATTGGGTAGTGCTACACGTAAGGTAGCAGGGTCTCTCTACCCTGGACCGTATTCTGGCCGTAGCCAAAGAGCAACTGGAGAGGGATGCACACAGGCAACTCTCTCTCCTCAGTGTGTTAAGGCCGGAGCCTGGGGTCACCTTCCCCTCTACACACTCTGTTAGGCCGTAGCCTATGTCTATCACTTTCTCTTTCTTTAGGCCGTAGCCTTGGGCCTCCTGCCCTTGGGCCTCCTGCCCTAGAGGGTGTAACAAGACCGTCAATACGGTGTTACCTGGGACTGAATTCTTTTCAGTCCCACCCCTGGTCTGACGGTCACTACCCCGCCCGCACAGTAGTTCGGTTTCCCTGAACGCCTGGGGTTGGGGCACTTGCGGGGAATAGGGGCTCAGGGCCGTGATGCCCTGATGACCCTCTTGCCTGGGGTCACTAACCTCACCGGTGTGTCCTCCCGGGGTGGTGGTGGGGTGGCGGCTCGGTGGTGGGGTGGGGGGTGGTGAGGTGGGAGGTCCTGCGGCGGGCACGGCGGGCATTTTACTTAGCATAAATAACGTACAAGAGGAGAGTTAAGCGGTCATATCGCAAAATAAGTCGCAAAGGGAGAGGTGTTACGGAGCTTCCATACCCGACGAGAAAGGACCCTGGGAGACGTAAGCAATTTGAAAAGGGGGCGTAAAGACTCGTAGAAAAAATGACTTTCTCTCTCTCTCTCTCTCTCTCTCTGTAACGATGAGTTATTGCCTTGTATTCAGTAATTATATTCTGTCACATTTTTTTCTGTACCCGTGTATTATGTTGGTTTCTCTCCTTCATGTCCGCCTTCTCTCTCTCTCTCTCTCTCTCTCTCTCTCTCTCTCTCTCTCTCTCTCTTTCTCTCTCATTTTGTAGGTTCGAGAGAGAAGTGAAAATACGAGTAATTATATTCAAACACGAACGAAGTGAATGGATCTTGAATTTGGCTCTCAGTTATCTTGTTTTTGTTTTTTCATGAAGGGAACGATTTGCAGGCTCCTGGCCTTTGGTTCCTTCTTCCTTGCATATAAACAGACAGACCAACACCCAGTTAAGTACACACGTCCCTCAACCTCCCCCCATCTCTCGAAAAAGGATATGAAAAAAAAAAAAAATCGAAAAAGGATATAAAAAATTGCAGAACTGTTATGACATCCTGTGTTTTTTTTTTGTGTTTTTTTAATGCAAGAAAGAAGGAACCAAAGGCCAGGAGCCCGCAAACCGCTCTTTCCTCCAAGAAAAGACAAAAACAATACAAAAGAGAGCCAAATTCAAGATCCGTTCATTTCGAGATGCCTGGACACACTGCGTTTGAAAGACTGGAGATCATAGGAAGTCGAAAATACAGACGGAGGGAGACAGTTCCAGAGTTGACCTGTTGTATACACCTGGGTTAGCGTCCATCTGAGCTCCACCAAAAATAATAATAATTCTGTAATAAGTTTCAAAAGTCGATGATGGTAGGAAGTTGGGGGGATGGCAATTTTGACCAAGGCTAGGGGGGGAGGGGCCGAAAGTTTTGATAACCGCTGCGTTAGTGTTAAAAAAATAAAAATTAAACTTATGTCCATCCTTGATACGTCATTTCCTTACGAGATAACATGGATCATTTTGTTTAAGTATAGCCTGTGTCTGTTTACGTTTTCTCTCGTACTTTCTTCCGTGATGTTTATGTGAGTCACTGATACACTCAGATGCTTTACACGTATTTATATATAACAGATAGACGTTGGGAAATACGCATATTGTAGTAAATATTATCCCACGAGTATATTTATTTTGTTATGCAGGAAAATAAAGAGGAAATGTGGAAATCCTGCTGATGTTATTCTTGTTAATGGAATGTAAAGAAAATGGATGTGCTCCCCTCCTCTCTCTTCCTCGTATTTTCTTCGCATCCTCATTTCTCTCTCTCTCTCTCTCTCTCTCTCTCTCTCTCCTCCCTTTCCCTCCCTTCCCCTCCCCTCCCCTCTGACTCCTAATAAATTGTAACTGGAGTAGAATCCTCAATAACCCTCAATCATTCTCTCTCTCTCTCTCTCTCTCTCTCTCTCTCTCTCTCTCTCTCTCTCTCTCTCTCACACACACACACACACACACACACACACACACACACACACACACACACACACACACCACTATCATCTCCACCTTGAATACTGAGTTGTAACAGATTAACACTATGATGCTAGTCACGAAGAAGTGTAGCAAGGATGTAGAGCCGTGGTATTGTCTTATTCTGCCACTGAACTTCGTGAAATAAGCTGCAAAGGGCGAAAATCTGGGCCAAGTTAAGGTGAAAGGAGTGTAGAGGAATTTAGGTTATTGCTAGGAGAGACTGACTAGAAGAGTGTCTGTGAGGGAGGTGCAAGGGAAGGGGGAGCGGAAGACCGAGGATGAGAGGGATGGAGTGGAGAGATGTATGAGAGAGGGGGGTGTGAGTCGGGGAGAGGGGGCAGCGAAAGGCGAGAGGACAGGGTGACGTGGAGGTGATTTGTTTGTGGCCACCCCTTATGGGATTAAGGCGTCCGGGAATAGACAGATAGATAGATAGACAGACAAATAGATAGATTGATTAGTAGATAAAAATTGATTCATTGATTGATAGACAGATAGATAGATAGACAGAGATAAATAGACATAGATAAATAAATAAGTAGATAGAGATAGGTAGATAAATAGATAGAAGATAAATAAATAAGTAGATAGATAGATAGATAAATAGATAGATAGACACAAGACAGATAGATAGATAGATAAATAACCCACCTAGGCCTCCCAGCAATAGCAAAATAGGCATTGAGGGCGTCCAGATACTGCCGCAGCTCCCCGGGGGTCTTAAACACGGAGGGGCGGCTGGGGTACTGCAGTTCGGAGGGGTCCAGGCCCCCCCCCGCCAGCGCCGCCTCCCGGTACGCCTGCAGGGTGACGGAGGGAAGGCGGTCAGCACAGGCAGCACCCACCAGCACAACCCCCGCCATCACCACTACCAGGGAACACCGCATAGCCTGGGGGGATAGATAGATAAATAGATAGATAGATAGATGGGTAGATAGATAGATAGGCCGCACCCACCAGCACTACCACCGCCATCACCACTACCAGGGAGCACCTCATAGCCTGGGGGATAGATAGATAGGTAGATGGGTCGATAGATAGATTGGTAGATAGACATTGATAGGTAGATAGATGGATGAGAATATTGATAGGTACAGGGATATATAGAAGTACTGTAGATATAAGTGGATATACACTAGATAGATCGATAGATATACACTAGATAGATAGGAGGTAGGCATAGGTAGCACACATTAGCACCACCACTACTGCTACTACTATTATACAACTACTACTACTACTACTACTGGAGAGATCATGTAGGTCGAATCTCTCTCTCTCTCTCTCTCTCTCTCTCTCTCTCTCTCTCTCTCAGTAAAAGGGTGTAGTGTAAGTGTGAGCAGGATAGAGTGTCTGAGGATAATGGTGTGACCCCTTAATGGTGATGAGTAGTCTAGGGAGGGAAAGAGGGGGAGAGGAGGGGAGGGGAGGATGGTGGGGAGGGAGGAAGGGAGAAATGAAGGAGTGAGGAGGCAGGAAAAGGAAAGGTGGAGGGTTGAAGAGGCGTGAGAGGGAGGGAGAGAGAGAGAGGAGTGGGGTTAGGGAGCGACATAGGAGAGGTGATGAGTGGTGAGTGGAAGGATGTGGAGAAAAGGAGAGAAAGTGGAGGAAATGGAGAGATGGAGGGAGAAGTGGAGGCTTGGAGGAAAAAGGAAGGGAAGGAGTGAAAGTGTGGAGGAAGAGGGAGGGAGGGAAGGGAGAGGGGAAGAGAAGGGAGGAAGAGATTATGTGAAGGAATGGTGATGATGATGGAGAGTCAGGGGAAGAAAGGGAGGAAAAAAGAGAGAGAGAGAGTGAGAGAGAGTAGGTGTGTGTGTGTGTGTGTGCGTGGTCCCGTATGTACACCTCCATAGGTCAATATTTACTTCATTATCGTTTACACCCTTAAGGCTAACTGTGGTGGTAGTTGTGGTAATTGTGGTGGTTTATAATTGTGGTAGTTTTAGTGGTACTGGTGGTGGGTGTGGTTGTGGTGATGGTAGTGTTGGTACTAGTAATATTAGTAGCGATATGGTGGTGGTGGTGGTTGTAGTTGTGGTGATGGTAATGTGGTGGTTGTGGTAGTTGTGGTGGTAAGGTATAAGTTGTTTTGTGATATTTGTGGTAGTGACGATGGTTGTGGTGGCGGTAGTGTTGGTGGTGGTGGTAGTGGTTGTTGGGCTTGTAATTTATTGTGGTAGTTGTGGTAAGGTGGAGTTATAGTAATGGATGTAGCGATGGTTGTACGTTGTGTTTCTCTCTCTCTCTCCTTCCCCTTCTCATCTTTTAATATTATTCTCTCCTCCTCCTCCTCCTCCTCCTCCTCATGCTTTAATACTTTTCTCTCCTTATATTTGTCTTCTTCGTCCCCTCATCCTTTACGCTCTCTCTCTCTCTCTCTTTCTCTCTCTCTTTCTCTCTCTCTCTCTCTCTCTCTCTCTCTCTACCAGTCTGTTTTTATATATCTCTCTCATTCTCTCTCTCCCTCTCCCTCCCCTCCCCAGTGTAGTGTAAGTGACACGACATAAAGGCGTTAATTACACCTCATTACCTTAGAACAACGCCTTATTGCGCCCCATATACATCCGATACACACACACACACACACACACACACACACACACACACACACACACACACACACACACACACACACACAGTATGATAACAGATAGACGGTTTGGTTTCAGAAAAGGAAAATCATGTGTTACTAATCTGTTGAGCTACTATGACAGAGTAACAAACACAATACAGGAAAGGGAAGGATGGGTGGACAGTATCTATTTAGACTTCAAGAAAGCTTTTGACACAGTACCACACCAAAGACTTTTATGGAAACTGTACCATCAAGGAGGAATTCGAGGCAAACTGTTTTGTTGGATGCAAGACTTTCTCATAAAAAGAGAAATGAGGACAGTACTAAGAGGAAACTACTCATCATGGAAAGAAGTGACTAGTGGAGTACCACAGGGTTCAGTGCTGGCACCAATCATGTTTTTAGTGTATATAAATGATATAAACAGTAACACTGGAAATGAGAGCTATCTGAATATGTTTGCAGATGATGCAAAAATACAAAGGAGAATTACTAGCACAGACTCTTGTAGGGAGCTACAAGAAGAATTAAATAAACTTCATGAATGGAGTAGTACATGGCAAATGGAATTCATTGTGGACAGGTGTCATGTAATCAAGTTTGGTACAAGTGGAAAAAGACCTGATTGGGATTATAAGTTAGGAAATAAAACCCTATACACATCAGAAAGAGAGAAAGACCTAGGTGTGATTATCAATAACAGACTATCTCCGGCTGACCACATCAGCGAGAAGGTACGGAACATGTATACACTGCTTGCAAATATGAGAATAGCATTCACATACATAAATGAAGACATGCTAAAAAGGATAATAACATCATTCATTAGACCAAACCTGGAATATGCATCAGTAGTCTGGAGTCCTCATCTCAAAAAGCATATAGACAAGATTGAAAAAGTTCAAAGGGCCGCTTCAAGATGGATACCAAGCTTAAGGGACCTAAGCTACGAAGAAAGACTAAATAAACTGAATCTACCAACACTACAGGAGAGAAGGAAAAGAGGTGACATGATAATGCTATGTAAGTGCATATCAGGAAAGGAGAAAATAGACATAAATGATTACTTAACATATGGAGAAGCATCAGCAAGAGGACACTGCAAAAAACTGCATAAGAAGAGAGGTGATAAAGACGTAAGGAAATTCAGTTTCCCAAACAGAGCAATTGATCAATGGAATGCACTACGAAATGAAATAGTGTGTGCCAAAACAATTCACAAATTTAAGGATATGTACGATAAATATGGTTTAAGACACGGGACAGTACGAGCTTGACTCATTCCTGTAAAGATACAATTAGGTAAGAACAATTAGGTAAGAACACACACACACACACACACACACACACACACACACACACACACACACACAGCTTCCTAGTACCTTAAGAGTAGGCATAATTTAGTCGACTACAGAAACATGTGATGCTATCCTTTTCATATGCATCTCCACACAAAACTCCATCCATATCTTTCCCTCGTCAGTTCCTTTGCCTCCACATCCTCCATCCTTCATCAATTTCTACATGAATTTACCCTATCCATCCCCTCTTACTATCCTTGTCTTATTCTAGTAGTTTAATCACACTTTTAGGGCTACTGCACATGCCACCACTTTGCTCTCCATATCAGTATCGCCGGGAGGTTAATTCGGATCGTCCCAGAACACTTCATTACACGCAGCAAAATAAAATCAGTCAGGAGAGAGACAGAGAGAGAGTTAATGATGTCTCCGTTTTCTGCATTCATTTGCACCGGAGACTCTGCTATTCTTACCAAGCTTCAGCGAATTAATCAGAAGACTTCAAAACACGTAAAGGAAGACCTGAACAGTAAGCAAAATAAAATCGATTAGTGTCTGTTAAAGTAAAGCAGTGATTATCTACTCCATTTTCTGTTTCCCTTTGCACTGGACACTTTGCTATTCGTAAAAGGCTTGTAAACACGTGGAGTATAAGGTAACTTAAGAACACTTAGCATCATAAATTCCTTTTTTGTAAGGCAAGATAAACCAGTAACTGAGAAATAACTGATAAAATACACTAAGTCAAAAATCTCCCCCTCTTTCTATCAATCTATATACCTAGGCTGCTTCCCCCAAGGAAAGGGAGGTAGCCGAGACAGGACGACACACTCCCCATTTACTCATCCACTCATGCACATTCATTCGCATCTTAGCTCCAAAGGGGAGAAGGGACAGATCCTCACCGCACCACACCGCACGAGGGTCAGTTGCGCGGTGCAATCAGTGACATGCGCAGCAGGGCCCGACAGCAGAGCTGGTTTACCCCTGCCACATCATAATAGACCCATCCCCTTACCCGCAGCTGACCTGATCAGCTGATCAGACCAGATGCGGGAGAATATCCCCTCAAGGCTGCGCCATCATTTATTCATTCACAATTTCTCTCCATTTATTTCTGTCACGCACAGCCACTCTTCCTTGCTCAACAGACATCCCTCTCGCATTCAACGCTCTCTTCACACTGTCCATCCATCCTATTCGTGGTCTCCCTCTCAGCCTTACACCTCACATCAGATCTGGTTATCTTTTTCACCAATCGCTCATTATCCATTCTCTCCATATGCCCAAACCATCGCAACACCCTCTGCTCAACTCTACCAGCCATCTCCCGAACAACTCCAGTTCTCCTTCGCACTTCATCATTTCTCACTCGATCCATACGCGTCACTCCACACATACTCCTCAGACACCTCATCTCCATTACATTCAAAGTTTTCCTCTCTGCTACACCCATATTCCATGTTTCAGCTCCATATAACGCAGTCGGTACCACAACACCCTCATACAGCCTTCTCTTCACATCCATTCTAAGCGAACGACATCTAAACACTTTTTTCATTCCTCCCAGCACCTTTCCTACTTCATTCATTCTAAACTTCACTTCTGCATCTATTCTTCCATCCGCAGCAACATGTGACCCTAAATACTTAAAACACTCTAACTCCTCAAGCAACTCGCCATTCAAAACTATATTCATCCCCCTACCATCTACCATCCTCGTACACTTCATCACTTTACTCTTATTCTCATTTACTTTCAATTTCCTCCTTTCACACACCCTTCCAAACTCCTCTACCAACTGTCTCAATCTCTCCTCTGAATCAGCCACCAGTGCAGTATCATCCGCAGACAGCAGCTGCTTCAGATTCCACTCTCCACCATCAACATTCACCAGACTCAGACCTCCACCTAAAACTCTTTCATCCACCTCCCTTACAACACCATCCATATAAACAATAAAAATATATAAACTCCCCCTTCCCCGTTTTCTCTCTCAATTTGCACCGGAGACTCTGCTGTTCCTCCCACACTCCAGGGAATTAATCAGCAAGACCCCGGGATACCTAAGAAGTCAGGGGGCGTATTTAATGACATGTCTGCCAGTAATTAAGCACCGGGCGAGCGTGTAAATATGTTGTTTTAGCTCAGGTGTTGCTTACGGGCGGGTGTGGAGATGGGGGGCGTGGGATTAGGGTGTGGCTGGGCGGTGTGGGTGGGGTTGGGTTGGGGGGGGCAAGGGTCAGTGATAAGGGGTTGGTGTTGGGGTGGATGGAATAGATAGATATGAGTTGCATCTCTCTCTCTCTCTCTCTCTCTCTCTCTCTCTCTCTCTCTCTCTCTCTCTCTCTCTCTCTCTCTCTCTCTCTCTCTCTCTCTCACAGGGCAGAGGTCAGTGATAAGGGGATGGTGTTGAGGTGGATGGAATTGATAGATATGAATTGCATCTCTCTCTCTCTCTCTCTCTAATAGCGGAAGCCTGTCGCTCTATCCTTATCACCATTTCCGTATTCACAATTATCAAGATCTTTTCCCCACATTTATATCAATATGTGTGAAATATACTGACTCTCTCTCTCTCTCTCTCTCTCTCTCTCTCTCTCTCTCAGAGAGAGAGAGAGAGAGGCTAAAACTAGAGGGAATGTGATGGCAAGTGTATTTCCGTGTGTGTGTGTGTGTGTGTGTGTGTGTGTGTGTGTGTGTGTGTGAGAGAGAGAGAGAGACTGACAGACAGAGAAAGTGACATAGACAGACAGAGAGAGAGAGGGGAGCTGAAACAAAGAGGAAAGGAATAGGATAGCACGTGTATTTGTGTGTGTGTGTGTGTGAGAGAGAGAGAGAGGGAGGGGGAGCCAAAACAAGCGGTAAAGGAATGTGATAGTAAGTGTATTTGTGTGTGTGTGTGTGTGTGTGTGTGCGTGAAAGAGAGAGAGGGGGGGGGGAGCCAAAACAAGCGAGAAAGGAATGTGATAGCATGTGCATTTGTGTGTGTGTAAGAGAGAGAGAGAGAGAGAGAGAGAGACAGGGGGGAGGGGAGGAGCTAAAGCAAGCGGGAAAGGAATGTGATAGTAAGTGTATTTGTATTTACCTAATTGTGATATACAGGAAATAAGCTACGCTTGTGGGGTCCCGTCTCTGTTCCTCAGTAAGTCAAATTTAGCTTTAAACTCGTTTAAGTTTTTAGGCTGGACGATGTCTTTGTCCAGATTATTCCACAGGTCTATACATCTATAAGGGAAACTATATTTTTTGATATCCTTCAAGCAGCTTTGTTTCTTGAGTTTCATTCCGTGTCCTCTTGTTGCTCTCTTATCCCATAGAAACAGATCTTCTTTGTCAATTTTATCTACTTCCTCCATGGTCCTGAACACTGCAATCATGTCTCCCCTCTTTCTCCTTTCTTCTAAGGAAGGCAAATCCAGCTTTTCCAGCCTCTCTCTGTATGACAGGTCTGTCAGACTGGGGACCATCTTGGTTGCTGTTCTTTGTATTCTCTCAATCTTGTTTATATCTTTCTTTTTGTGTGGGCACCACACTACCGCTGCATATTCTAACCTGGGGCGGATCATGGCCACTATCAATTCTTTCATCATCTCCTCATCCATATAATGAAATGCTACTCTTATATTAGTCAGGAGTTTATACGTCTCTCTAACTGCCTTGTTAATGTGTTTTTGACAAACTATCCTGGACCAGCATTCCCATATCTTTCTCTTCTCTCGCTTTTGTGATTGGTTCATTACCCATCAAATAATTCAGTGATGACCTCTTGGTACTTTTACCCATTTCCAATATTTTACATTTCTTTGCGTTGAATTTCATTTCCCACGTCCGGCTCCATTGGTGTATCCTATCCAGATCCTCCTGCAGCATTTTACAATCCTCCTCAACCTCTACCTTCCTCAAGATCTTTACATCATCAGCAACTTGCATAACTCTGTGTGTGTATGTGTGTGTGTGTGTGTGTGTGTGTGTGTGTGAGTGAGATAGAGAGAGGGGGGGGGGAGACTGATAGACAGAAGTGAAATAGTATCCACAGCCAAATACATCAATCAACACATCAATTAGCAGTAGTGATAGAGGAGTGATGTCTGCATGTAGGCATGATACAAGATGCCTATTAACCCGGATCTCGCTAATAATCTATCTATCTATCTATTGCCTTAATCCCGTAAGGGGTGTCCACAAACAAATCGCCTCCATGTCGCCCTGTCCCCCCGCCATTTCACTGCTCTGTTCCCAGCTCACATCCCCCTCTCTCATATACCTCTCCACTCCATCTCATCCTTGGCCTCCCCCTCCCTCTCTCCCCCTCCACCTCACTCACATACACTCTCCTCGTCAGTCTCTCACTCTCCATCCTCTCCAACCCTCCATCTCATCCTACATAATAATAATCTCTATATTAATTCCATACATACACACACATACGTACATACGCTCATACGTTCATACATACATGGACTAACACACGTACATATACACACGTACACTTACGTATGATACACATGCAACCACAAGAGGATGTTTTGTACACACACACACACACACACACACACACACACACCAAGTCTTTATTTACTGGCTTTTATTACTTCCTTCTCTCTCTCTCTCTCTCTCTCTCTCTCTCTCTCTCTCTCTCTCTCTCTCTCTCTCTCTCTCTCTCTCTCTCTCTCTCTCTCTCTCTTTCCAAAATAGTTGATGTGGGTAAGGGTGTGATGATGGTAAGCCTTTTGATCAACACTGTAATGAGAGAGAGAGAGAGAGAGAGAGAGAGACTGGCTTTGGAACTGGCCACTTTGTGTGATTCGAGGGTGAATAGAGGACACACACACACACACACACACACACACACACACACACACACACACACACACACACACACACACACACACACACGGAAGAATAACCAAGAAAGAGAGAGAGGGGGGGGCCTTTTCAGGAGCTAATTGGAGGGGGTGACTCAAAAAATCTAGTCTAATGGATTTAACATTGGAATCGGATAGGGATGGAAAGACAGGACATTGGCTTTCCTGTTGCTGTCTCTTATGCAGTAAAATGAAAGGAGCAGCAGTGACATTTGGCGTACCGATATATATAAGGTGGAGAGATATGGTGGACGAATGTGTGAGGAAGAGAGGTTTGGAAGTCGGTGAGGCTAGGGAACTGACAGGAGATCGAGCTGGCTGGATGAATGTTGTGAGGAGAAGTGCATGATCAGGGATTTTTGGCACCCTTTTTAACGTGGCAGCGTCTGGATTGACTCTGGCGGATACGATATGTGAAGCTACTGGACGTGGTGAATGATTTTGGCCTATCCGATAGAGCCAGGATTCCGGGGGCTTGAATGATGAGTGAATGGAAGCGTTGTCCATTGGATTGGGCAATTTTGGGCTGTCTGGACATTGCTGCTCCTTACCCTGCCTTTGGGTGGGAAAAGAGGTCAGGATGATGATGAAAGAATTGGAAAGTTGGTGTGGTGGTTGTAGTGGTGGTAGTTGTGGTGGTGGTGGTTAGACGTGGAATCCGTAATGAAAATGGATAGACAGATAGATTGTAGGTAAGTTGGTAGGTAGATAGATAGATAGATACGCTGTAGGTAAGTAGGTAGGTAGATAGATAGATAGATAGATATACTGTAGGTAGATAGATAGATATTATAGATAGATAGATGAATATACTGTAGGTAGGTAAATAGGCAGATAGATACGCTGTAGGTTAGTAGGTAGGCAGATTAGATAGATAGACTTATATAATGTCAATGCTGAAAGAGTCCAGTTAATTGTACATGTGTTTGTGTTATCTATCTATCTATCTGTCTGTCTATCTATTTCTATCTATCAGTCTGTATCTATTTCTGTCTATCCATCTATCTATCTATCTATCTCTTTGTCTAGCTATTTTTCCGTCCATCCATTCGTCCATCTGCCTATATCTATCGATCTGTCTATCTATACCTATCCGTCTAATCTATCTATCTATCAATCTATTGCCTTGTCCACCCCATCACCCTGCCCTCGCTCCTGCCCACATCACCTTCATATACGTCCCTTCCCCCTACCTCATCCTCGGTCTGCATCTCCCCCCCTCCACTTCACACACATAATCTCCCCTAGACCCAAATTCTCGCCGGTTAAGGACGCTTCCTAACACCTCTTCCTAACCGATTTATTTTGGATACGGCTGGGTAATATCGTATACTTTATTTATGCAGATCTACTCGAGAGGACGGAAAGATTTAAGTAGAATAAATCGCTTAGGAAAAGATGTTAGGGCGCATCCTGACCTCTAACAACTGTATTGCAAGATTTATTTCGCTCTTACATTAATATTTACTTTGTTATTTCCTCCGTATTATTATTATTATTATTATTATTATTACTATTATTATTATTATTACTATTATTGTTATTATTACTATTATTGTTATTATTACTATTATTATTATTATTGTTAATATTATTATTGTTACTCTTATTATTATTATTATTATTATTATTATTATTATTATTACTACTACTACTACTACTACTACTACTACTACTACTACTACAGCTACTACTACTACTACCACCACTACTACTACTACTACTACTACTACTACTATTATTATTATTATTATTATTATTACTAATATTATTATTATTATTATGATTATTAATTATTTTTATTATTATTATGGTAATGGTACTTAGGCGAAGGCTGTACATAGCGCGCCTTGATTCGAATCCTGATGGTGACTACACGTTTTTATGAGAGAGAGAGAGAGAGAGAGAGAGAGAGAGAGAGAGAGAGAGAGGAGAGAAAACAAATATAAGGAAAGAAAAGTATGAAAGGAGGAAAGAATAATATTAAAAGATGAGAAGGAGAGAGAGAGAGAGAGAGAGAGAGAAAGAGTGAAAGAGTAATAACATATGAGAGAGAGAGAGAGAGAGAGAGAGGGGGAACTGCAACACCAAAAAAATGAAGATGAAAGCGTAATCCATTTTCCTCCCCCCCAAAAAAAGTCTAAACTGACCATATGGGTAGCATGACGTGGAGAGAGAGAGAGAGAGAGAGAGAGAGAGAGATTGGTTTTAAGGCAACTCAGCCTTTTAAATTCAGACGCCAAGACCGCGGAGAGAGAGAGAGAGAGAGAGAGAGAGAGAGAGAGCAAGAATGGCTTTAAACGCTACTCAAACTTTTAAATTCAAACGCCAAGACCGCGAAAAGAGAGAGAGAGAGAGAGAGAGAGAGAGAATGGCTTTAAACGCTACTCAAACTTTTAAATTCAAACGCCAAGACCGCGAAAAGAGAGAGAGAGAGAGAGAGCAAGAATGGCTTTAAACGCTACTCAAACTTTTAAATTCAAACGCCAAGACCGCGAAAAGAGAGAGAGAGAGAGAGAGAGAGAGAGAGAGCAAGAATGGCTTTAAACGCTACTCACACTTTTAAATTCAAACGCCAGGACCGCGAAAAACAATAACTCTCAAACTAACCTCTTGGCTGTAACGTGGAGGGGTAGAAGGAGGATGAGACAGGCGGTTTGGCGGAGGAGAGGTGCAGCAGTGAGGGAGAGAGCGCTGGAACTCTCATTTATAACCGCCAGGACACCCCCAGCCCCCCCAGGACACCCCCAACCCTCCTCCCCAGTCACCCTTCACGGATACGCACGGGTAGACTTGCGTCGTGGCAGGTCGCGCGTAGATGAGGGTGAAGATTGGTTAGTGGGGCACGAGGTAGGCAAAGTTTGGAGGGTAGGATGCGTCAGAGTAGGATGTTAGGATGGGGAAGGATACAAGGCTGAATTAGAAAGTTAGGATATGTTTGGATGGGGAAGGATACAAGGCTGAATTAGGAGGTTAGGATATGTCAGATTAGGATATGTTAGGATGGAGATGGATAGAATGTTTGGTGGTGGGAGGTAGGCTGAGTTAGGAAGTTAGGATGCGTCAGATTAGGATATGTTAGGATGGAGAAGGATGGGAGGGGTTAAGATATTCAGTTATGTTAGATGAGGGAGGCTGAGTTAGGAGGCTAGGATGCCAAATTAGGATATGTTAGGATGGAATAGGATAGGAGAGGTAAAAGTAGAGGCACGTCATGTTAGATTAGGGGTTAGAAAGGGGTGGGATGGTAGAATATGTGGCAGTCGCACGTAAACAGGAGAGACGATTAGGTGTTAGGGAGGCTTAGTTAGAGGGGTAGGACACGGAAAATCAGTTAGAGAAGTTAGGATGGGGAGAAGTTAGAGGGGTAGGACACGTAAAATTAGTTAGAGAAGTTAGGATGGAGGGAAGTTAGAGGGGTAGGACACGTGAAATCAGTTAGAGAAGTTAGGATGGAGGGAAGTTAGAGGGGTAGGACACGTGAAATCAGTTAGAGAAGTTAGGATGGAGAGATATTAAGTAGATTAGAGGCTGAAATAGGCTGGGATGAATGCTTTTTTGACAGATGATGGGTTTAAAGGTCCTGGTGATGGGTTTAAAGGTCCTAGTGACATTTAAAGGTCCTGGTGATAGTTTAAAGGTCCTGGTGACATTTAAAGGTCCTGGTGATAGGTTTAAAGGTCCTGGTGATAGGTTTAGGTCCTGGTGATAGGTTTAAAGGTCCTGGTGATAGGTTTAAAGGTCCTGGTGATAGGTTTAAAGGTCCTGGTGATGGGTTTAAAGGTCCTGGTGATAGGTTTAAAGGTCCTGGTGATAGGTTTAAAGATCCTGGTGACATTTAAAGGTCCTGGTGATAGGTTTAAAGGTCCTGGTGATGGGTTTAAAGGTCCTGGTAACATTTAAAGGTCCTGGTGATGGGTTTAAAGGTCCTGGTGATAGGTTTAAAGGTCCTGGTGATAGGTTTAAAGGTCCTGGTGATGGGTTTAAAGGTCCTGGTGATGGGTTTAAAGGTCCTGGTGATGGGTTTAAAGGTCCTGGTGATGGGTTTAAAGGTCCTGGTGATGGTTTTAAAGGTCCTGGTGATGGGTTTAAAGGTCCTGATGATGGGTTTAAAGGTCCTGGTGATAGGTTTAAAGGTCCTGGTGATGGGTTTAAAGGTCCTGGTAACATTTAAAGGTCCTGGTGATGGGTTTAAAGGTCTTGGTGATAGGTTTAAAGGTCCTGGTGATGAGTTTAAAGGTCTGGGTGACATTTAAAGGTCCTGGTGATAGGTTTAAAGGTCCTGGTGACATTTAAAGGTCCTGGTGATGGGTTTAAAGGTCCTGGTGATAGGTTTAAAGGTCCTGGTGATGGGTTTAAAGGTTCTGGTGACATTTAAAGGTCCTGGTGATAGGTTTAAAGGGCCCGGTGATAGGTTTAAAGGTTCTGGTGACATTTAAAGGTCCTGGTGATAGGTTTAAAGGGCCCGGTGATAGGTTTAAAGGTCCTGGTAACATTTAAAGGTCCTGGTGATGGGTTTAAAGGTCCTGGTGCCATTTAAAGGTCCTGGTGACATTTAAAGGTTTAAAGGTCCTGGTGACATTTGAAGGTCCTGGTGATAGGTTTAAAGGTCCTGGTGATGGGATTAAAGGTCCAGGTGATAGGTTTAAAGGGCTTGGTGATAGGTTTAAAGGACCCTGAATGTGACAGTCCTGTGTGAAAGGTAGTAAGGCTTGGGTGGGGTTGTGTTAGGAGGCTGGATTCGTTAAGACTGAAGGAGGTTAGGCTAGAAGGAATTAGGATTATTATTTTTTCCTATTCATTTGTTTTTCCTTCCTCTGTTCTGTTATTAAAAAAAAAAAAAAAAAAAAAAAGATGGAGTGGGTGGACCGAGGCTGGCTGGGTTAAGGGGTTTAGGTTAAGTTAGGTAAAGTTGGGTTAATTTAGGTTAGGTTGGGTAAAGTTGGGTTAGGTTAGGTTAGGTAAAGTTAGGTTGATTCAGGTTATGTTGGGTAAAGCTGGGTTAATTTAGGATAGGTTGGGTAAAGTTAGGTTAATTCAGGTTAGGTTGGGTAAAGTTGGGTTAATTTAGGTTAGGTTGGGTAAAGTTGGGTTAGTTTAGGTTAGGTTGGGTAA